>NW_024581124.1:7942214-8101189 GCF_017639235.1 Corvus kubaryi | reverse complement strand
ACTTTATTTTGGCATGACTTCCCCCTGTATGTAGATACATTTACTTTCAGGTGAGACTCCCCAATGTCTTTGATGGAAGCGAAACTATCCATTTCCATGCCTAAATTCTTTTATGCTTCAGCAGTTTGTTTGACTATAGCTATCATTTACACTGATGTATATTAGATAGCAAAAATATCTATTACTGGAAGGGGTGGCTGTTTCTGGTCCTCTCACCATTTCCAGCAGAAAGGAAATGCATGTGTAAAACAGTAATGAAATATTTCTGGCCTTTCTCTCCTGTGCTTCATGCTGGAAGCCTTAGGCACACTGACAAATGATGGAGAACCTCTTTTTGGTGCCCAAAGTCATGTTGTCAATTTTGTCAGCATTCCTCATTGCTGATGCCTGTATCCTCGGTCAGTGACTTTTCCTTCCTCAGACCCTTTTGAGGTAAAAGTAATAGCAGCACCCACAGCTTTTATTTGTAAACAGTGCTCTGCTGTTTTGAATGATGGGTCTGAGCCATCCTGCTGGTAGAAATGTGAACACTTAGACCTAGACCACAAATGTGCTCAGGTGATGGATTGCAGTTAATAATTCAAAGAGAATTTGAGGCCGAATGGAATTGTGGCACATGGCTTTACCTCCTTTTTTTTGTGTCTGTGTATGGAACAGACAGCTGGCGTTCAGACCTACCTCTGCCTAAACTGAGGGGCACAGCAAATGTTTCCAAAGATATCGCTCCTGGCTCTACCAAGCTTTGCCAGGAGCTAAAATGCTGTAGAATACTTTTGCCTATAAAGGAGATATTCATCCAAAGCTGCCAAAAAAACTGTTGCAAACAGGAATTGAATTTTATTGTAGTGTTGGGATAGCATTATTAAACCTGATGTATTATTACTGATGAAAAAGCCCCCGGCAGAGAATGCATTAATTTTTCTGGTTCCTTGATTTGGAGAACGAGATCCATAAATATTACATAAATCTGTGGCCACTGTTCCTCTCCTCAAGCCATTTCTTTTTTTTTTTTTTCCAAATGTGTCATTTCTTTAAAGGTTATTAGGATAACATCACAAAAGAAACGCTATAGCCTTAGGAAACATAATTGAAATGATTTCTAAATTGCTGTGACCTTGTGACTGCACTTTCTCCTGATAGTAGTAACTCTATTTTTCTGAAAGTCTTGAGTGAAATATCGCTCTCGTGCTATAAAAGAAACCTCAGTTATTTCTAACAATGTGTGGAGAAATAAGGCACAAGTTTTTTTGAATGCTTCCTAGCACCCCTCAAAGAACTTCTGGATGGTGTTTGGCAGTGGGACATTCCTGGTGCTCAGCAGGGGCCATGGAATTGGGCACTTAGCACTCCCTGGGGGGATGCAAATACCTAAACTAAAATTCTCCTCCTGAAAAGGGAGTTAATGTGCAGCGTTTATTTTGAGACTCACTATGTACCTCGCCCTGCAAGTCGCTTCAATTTTCATGGTTACACTTCACTTCTTCCCAGGCAAAACTACAATTCATTGCTAAGCACCAAAGCAAACGGTTTGGCAATCCCTGAAGTGGGTTAATTCCGGGAACTGGATGTGAAAGATTTTGAAAGTATTCTTGGAGCTGATGTCCCTCTGTCCTCAGAAAGATGCTTTCCTGCTCCATACCATGGTTGTCCAAAACCCAATTTTGAATCTAATTTCTCTCAGTCAGAGCCTTGCTGCAGTAATTTTCTGATTTTTGAGTTGAATAAGGCAAAAATTCTTTTATAACTTGGATAAAATTTTCACTGAGTTTTCAGCATTGTGACTCAACACCATTTTCCATATGAACATTAGTCAGAACTTGATATAGGATAACTTGTATATTTCTGAAGCTTCAGTTTATGAAATGGATTTTCTACTAGAAATGGAAAAGGTTGTTTTGTTGTTCAGATTGATTACTCCTTCGGCAATTAGTGTGATGGGTATGTGGAGGAGGGCAGTGAATGACAAATATTCATGGCTACAAAGTTAATGCCTTGACTGATAAAACATCAGTGCACAGAAACCATTTTTTAAGAAAAATGGATAACAATCAATACTGATGACTGTCTGAAAATTGCTCTTGCACAATCCAAATGATTAATTGCTAATTAATATGTGCTAGAACTTGGTGTGGGAACCTCAGGTAAGCACACAGGAGTTTATTGTGTGTCCATCATTGCTGTAAGAGTGATTATTTTTCCTATATGACTGTAAAAAAGTGTGTCTCTTTTTCCTTACATTTTAGAAACATTTTAAATTCTTTTGTTTACTTGTGGGGAGAAACTTGCTGTGCCTTTTCCTCATGATATGCACTGGAATACTTTTCCTTTCCAATAAATTCTGGTTTACGAGTCATAGTCAGCTTAAGAGAGGTGTTGAGCACAAGGTTTCATAGAGAAGATGTTGCATATCATATTTTATTCAGCTCAACATCAATACTTAGGAAGTCAAAAAAATCTATGACAATCTAATTTAAAATTAATATTTGAAAATCCATTTGGATGTGTCAAAAGTTCAGAAAAAAAATTACTTAATTTTTTTGTCTAATGACATTCTATCTATCTTCGCCAGGAGCTTTGCCTAAACTTGCAGGAATTGTTCCTTAACATGAATTATGTGTATGTTCATAGCTAACAGTGGTTAGAGCATGTTCAGAAAAACAACAAACAAAGCCTTTTCAGACTGCTTGGCATTAATTCACTCATTCTCACCTATACACTTAGGAAATGAGATATCACATCTAATTTTTCACTGGGAAATTAAAAATCATACATAATAATAAATAATTTTTCCTTCACAAGCATTTGACAGAGGAGGTACACATCACCTGAAAAGGAAGCTTCTATAACAACTATTCCTTCACTTTATTTTCAGAACCAATATGTTTTTCATGTTTGATGAAAGAGAATTTATTTATTGCTGGGATGATTTATTTGCCTCTGGTTATTTATGCAGTTATTTACTTGAATATAGACTTGAGAATTCAAACAAATGTTCGCTGTCCATCACAGACTTACTTTAGAAGGATTTATCGGTATCACAAATAATTGTAAATTTAGTTCTTTTTTTTTTCCCCCCCCAACTACTGCTTTTAAATGAGTTACATTCCAGACAATCAGCTCAACACCTAAAAAAAGTGAGTTGTGAGAGAGCAATTGCTAGAAGCTTTCTGGAAATCAGGCCTTTAAAAATGGGTGTTCAGATGGTTAGAAGCTTTTAGAGCTATGTCCTTTTTCCTTCAGTGGCTTTGTCTAGAGTTAAACACAGGAGAGTCATTACAGCATCTACCTCTCAGGCCAGCAGTGATGATTTGTGGGGAAATTAGTACAGGCAGATTACTGTAAATAGGAATTTGAAGGACAAAGGACATTCTTGGTATATGGAAAGTGATAAGCCTCAGTAGGGGTAAAGGATGGCAATGAATTCCTGCAGGGAAGTAAAGACTTACTGATTGGGATGCAAATACGTGTAAGAGAACATCTTAAATCTGATTTAAACGCCCAGAACAGTTCCCAGGACCCGGTCAAATATCTCAACAAGGCTGTATAAATGAGATGTCGGTCCAAAAAGAAATTTAAATTGATCTGTCAGAAGTAGCAGCCTGTTAAGGTCTTTTATATACAACACAAAATGATAGACCAGAACAGAACCAAACCAGAAAAAACCAGTCCAGGATTTATTGTAGCATTAGTGATATGACAGGGACTAAACATGGAGTATTTAATCACATGTGAGGTGCTGAGACAAAGAGTTTGTCATAGTTTCCTCTTTATGGGATACTTTTCCTGTGCCCTTTGTTTAATCCCCTTCATTTTCTGTTCCATGTGCCTTAGAATGGTAGGAGGAGCAGCTTTGTAATTGTTACATAGAGCCAAAACAGATCCATAAAATTAGAATTTTGTAGATAGAAATCTGTAAAATTAAAACTCCATAAATTTCTGTGGAAATTGGGTTATTTAGATAGTCTATAGGAAGATAGAAACACAATTAGATAAGGTAAGGAAAACTGTGTGAGGTGACTAATAATGCTTGTATGCTTTTATTCTCTACCTTATGGAATTAGCGTGACACCATAAAGAGGACTATAATTTCAGAACATGTTTCTTGGTGCTCTAATTTTACTGTAGGTGAACACATTTGTACTTCTGTGTGTGAAACAATATGTGAAGTAACAAAATGTTCTGTGATTCTTTTTATATATTTGTGTATTAGATGTATTAGGAGCCACTTTATTCAGAAGAGCATTTCTGTCCTGTGCAGTACCCAGAAACATGCTGTTCTCCTCAGATGGAGTTTAAAGGAAATTTCACTCTTTGTATTTTAAAGGGTTACGTTTGAACCATGTTTTGTTCCAAGGATGTTCATTCAATCCAACACCCAGGTAGTAGAGGCACTTTGGCACTTTTCTGATTTTCATCTTAGAGCAGCAGAGGAACCTCTCAGGTCCGAGTGCAGTCTTCCTCCTGGGACTCAAAACTGTCAGATAGAAACTCTGTGTAGCAGGAAGGAAAAACTGAGACTCAGATAAAAACCACCACTTGTCTCTGCAAAGAAACTGCCTTAATAGTGGAGAATTCTTTCTCTTTGAAAGCAGGCTGAAAGCAACCAGCTTACTATGCATAGATGTCAAGCTACATTCCTCAATTTGGAAAATCAAATTGAGCCAGTGGAAAAGTCTAATGCATTTTGTTTATTTAGACTACTAATACATTAGGTTGTAGAAGTTAATTAGATGGTATCCTTTAGAAGCCAGGTATTAATTAAACACTTACTAAGTGCAAGAAGAAACCAGGGTTAAATTCAAAATCATGGTGTTTAGTGAACTCTTAGTGATGCTACAAGTTGACCAAGGAACTATAAATCATCCATTACTGTATTTGATTGAACTGCTGATTAATGAAAGTGTTGCTTAAGCACAGAGAAAGATTGAAAGTAAGTGCTGCCTTTTCCTTTATGTACCAAGACACTGCTGGACTTTCTTTAACCTGTTACCTATCTGAACTACAATATATTTTGTTGTGAGTTTATACTCAATTGGCTATGAAAGTTGAAAAACAAGCATAAAATAGAATTGTGTTTTACACATTAATCTAAACATTTAGTTCTTGTATCATTTCTGTTTAAAAAAAAACCAATTTGCACTTCTGAAAAGTATTTTTGCACCACTTTCTGATAACCCTGCTTGATTTGTAAGGTTATCAACAATAATAACATGGACTGGTCTTGAAGATAAGGTGTATGAAAAAAACTTACCTGGAGGCTATTTAGGTCTCTCTATCCTTCTTCTCACAGGTATCACTTTTCTGTAACTCCCTCTCTCTCTCTCCTTTTTACCTTAAGTGCTACCAATAACAATCTATCTGCTGTTCCTTTCACAGGTTCTGCTTAACATCAGAAGATGCTGTTCTCCTTTTTTACTGCTGGAATTGTGTGTATCAAGAAAGAGCAGTGGTGGTCAGCGGTGTTGCCATGGCTTTCGCGCTCCCTTAGGCAGCAAGGTAAGGCTTTCATTTCATCCTGCCTTGGACAAGGATTTTGTGGACATGAAAGTGGAACTTAAAATAAAACCTGAATTTGTTATCATATTTACTCCTCCCACTAAGTGTGTTCATATTATCTACTTGTTTTCTCTTCAGCAAGGGTCAAAGCAGTCTGGTAATGCCAGTCAGAAAAAATAACAGCTGCTTCTACAGCTCCTTCTTCTTTGGGTCATGAGGAACCAAACACCCAAAAGCTGCCTCTGAACCAGAAGGTTGGGTTTATGTGTAACTGAAAAAATGGTGCATTATTTTTCACCTTGATGTTGATTTTCACCAAGGTGTTTTTAGAGCCTCTTCTCATCTGCACTGCTTGCCAAGTGTCTCACTGAGGGATTGTGTCCTTCAGAGTGACATCAGAACACACTGGAGGTGATGTAAATATTCTCAGAAAGTTTACAGAGGAATTTTCTTCTTTCTGATGACTTTTAACGTTGTTTAATACAAAAGGTTAATTGTGAGATAAGCTCCTACCTTCCTGTTTTGACTTTGCAACTTTTGTAAAAGTGGATGATGGGAAATTGTGATGAACTTTAGACCTCAATTTCAAGCATTTCATTAAACTTTAGACAATGCAATACTTTCCACATTTCTTCTTAACGTGCATTTGTCAAACAGGTATTTATCTGCTTGTACAGCAGTGCCTCTGATGGAAAATGGCTGGTACTGAGTGTTACTTCTCTGGCACTTTAAAGGTATAATTTATCCAATTAATAGCTTTCTTGAAAATAGTGTAGCTAAGATAACCACTGGATAATTAATATTCAGATATAAATTATTGAATAAAGGTTAAAAAGTGTGCATTATCAAAGACTATCTTCAAGTGAATTAAAATGTTCTTACAGAATAATTTTTCTAAAATAAGGTGCATAACTGGCAGTACACCAATTTAAAAATAATTTACAGAAAAAAATGTTTATAACAATTTTTCCTTTGTTTCATTAGAATCTCATTTGTTGAATTTGGTTAATCAGATTATCTTGTTTGTTCATTTTGGGTAGATGCTTTTAATAAAGAATTGAGGAAAAGAAGAGAAATAAATTTAAAGAAAACAAAGAAAGCGTAACTATGATGACTAGAACAGTTAATAATAGAAGGCTGAGAGCAGATCTGGTAACAACCTTTCCAGATTAAAATGCTGAGGAAAGGAAGGCCAAATCTTCCAACTCCATGTTTTCGAAACATGGAAGAGCATGAAATGTGTCCCATTTACACTGAGAGATACGCAATTTGGAAAAGCCTTGCAAAATATGAGACTTTGGGAAGACGATGCCTGGTCAGACCAGATGAAGGACTGGATAGGAGGAAAACAGAGAGACTCCATGTTATTTCTGAACCCGCTTTCAGATCATATTTCAGTGACACTGCACCCTGAAAATCCTGATTTTCTAATTGAACACAATTTATACATTCTTGTGCTCTCTCTACTGTATTGTCTGTAAGAGACCTGTTTTGAACCTATATATTTTCCTTCCAATGCAGACATGTGTCTTTCCTTTCTTATACCTTTTTTTTTTTCATCAGGAAGAAATTTTTTCTTCAGTCTCTGAATTTATTGAATTATATATACACAAAAAAATACAGAAGGAAATATCTACTTATGAATACAGAAATCTTATATATATAAATATATATATATAAGCAATTTGCTCAATTAATTCTGAATTTTTAACATGCAAAACCTAATAGAATTGTGATTATTTCTTCAGAAAAAGATAAAGTAATTGTCAAAATATAACAGAAACTGATTGATTCTATTACCATTGAGCAGAACGGCCATTTTTTAATAGAAATGGCTGATCTCACTACGGAAGAAAGAACCAGATGTAATAAATGTGTTCGTGACCTTATTTACTTGCTGTGACAAAGAAAATTCAATGTCCTTAAAAATAATGTATTTTCTTTCTGGTTTAATTTAATGTTAAAATTACATGGCTCAAGACAAATACACTTAGTGCATCAGTTTAATAATTGTATTGATCAGCCTGTGCTGCTAGACAATAGATTTGTCTTGTACTACTGCCTCTTGGTACTTTTATAATTTTCTACCCTCTCTATTTGCAATGTTAACTTTAAAATGTACTTAAAATACTCAGCTCTCAAGCAATTTGAAACACCAAGAATAATCAATAACCTTGGCAACAATTAGATCTCCAGTGATGTAGAAAGTCTAAAAATAGTCAATTTTGGAGGGCACACCACTGTTTTGCTGCAGTATCCCTCAATGTAATACCTAGTTTGGTGCTGCTGATTGTCACTAGTTTTGAACCAGGACCAATTAGCAGAAAAATATAAGGACGCTTCTTAGATAATCAGAGGGAAAAAACCCATTGTACACATGCTTCACCTGTACATTCAGAGCAGCACACTTTGCTAGAGCACTTCTTCATACTCATAGAATAATTGAGGCAAAAAGCTCTCCACAGAGTTCTACCTGACAATAAACACAAGTACAGTTATCACTGTGACCGTGGCAAAAGCCTCTGTGTGTGTGTGATACATGTGCTGCCTCATTTTCTGCACATAAAGCACTACAATTTCTTCAGGTTAAAAGACTCAGGCACATATGACTTTCTGTGGAGCTCATGTCTCACTGCATTTAAAAAAATATAGCTTTATCTTTTTTTCTGCATGTGGACTTTGTTCTTCAGAATATTTGTATTAAATCTGTTTTTGTCTTCTGTTTATACGTGCTATTCCAGTGTTTAAGTCTTCTGAACATTTGTTTGCAAAGCCAAAAAATAATTGATACTGAAATTCAAATACAATCTAAGCAACCTGCCTTCACTGCATTGATTCATATAAGATAGCCTCATTATACCATTCTGAGCTCTGAATCTGCACCCAAAATAAATTCAATCCATCATGAAATACTTTTTCATCTCATAATGGGCCACTAGTGAGCTGTCTTCATGTGCCAGCTGAAAGCAAACAGCCAAAAGCAAACAGCTAGAACAGGCTAAGAGTAAACACGTCGCACTAGGAGTCAGACAGGAGGCAGAGTTTTGGCTGTCTTCACATTTACTTTGTATTCACTGGCTTCTAGGGAGCAATTCTGCAATTCTTACCAACCTAGGGGAGAAGAAAATCAGACTAAAATACAGTTTCAGACAGCATTATAGTGGAATATACAATATAAACAGAATAGGACATGTTGCAAAGGTTGCTGGGTGAAAGCCAAAGCAGCAAAGGAGATGTGTGATGCTGAAGTGTTCAGAGCCTGTTGAAGTTTTTTAAAGAGCCCCGTTTTCCACCAGAAAATGCTTATTCAGTGGAATTGAGGCATTCTCTTAGCTCTGACAGATCAAGTCCGCTGGAAGAAATCCTTCCAGCCACCCCTTTCTGGGCCATTCTTTCCCTTGGGCCCCACGTGTGGTGGTTGTTCTGGATTGTTTGGCTGAGAGGCTTCACCCGCAGCCTCCTCAGACTGACTCTGGACTCTCCTTGCCACGCCAGAAATATTCACAAACTCTGTTTCCATTCTTCCAATTGTTTTTCTTTTAATTCCCACCTTTGGAAGATTTCTTACTGCTGAAATTTGGTTCTGATACTGAACAAAAGCAATTTCACCCCTTGCCCCTCCTTGCTGCAGTTTTGAAAATGAGGGATTTCTGCAGGATGGAAATTTTGGCCTGGTGTCTATCCTTTCACAAAACTACAGTGAATTTTGATGGAGCACAGCAGTCAGCAGGCAACCACTGGAGCTGCAGTATGAACATTGGATTGGCAGAGTAATTCTACGGGGGTAAGGTGCACTAAGGTCTTGCTTAATGTGGGAATTGGCATTCCAAATCAGAGTGAGAGAGCCGTGTACTAGGACCATGATCCATCTGCTTATCCTGCTATGCAAGTGAAGCCTCAGAGAGCTTTCTCTGAGTGACCCAATCTAGCAGATATTCTTTTCTCACAGCCTAAGATAGCACTTATTAACTGCATTTCCTCTTTAATTTGTAAAGCTTGATGGTGGTTTGTATCTTACATGGGAAACCTTATGGATTACAATGGAAAACAGAGACCACAATGTGGAGTTATACAGAAATTAGTGGATTTTGAGATGATTTAAACTATTAGCAGTCTGCTCTAAACTAAGAGCACTGGAATGTTTATTCTTTTTGTGTTTTTAGAAGTAATGCAATATTTGGACTTTAAACTTGTTTGGTAGTCTCTAAGCATTATGATTATAGGCTGTTCCCTGACTGAGGTGATAAAGAAATTGCCAAAATATATTTTCTTAGATGAGCAGTCTTTCTTTCTGTCAATGAAATATACTTACCCCTGTAATTTCTCATCTTTAGCCTTTTCTTGCTGTACTTGCAACAGGCTGGAAATCAACTAAGCCCTGAATTGCTTGGATGTTTATTTAGAGGAAAGAAACACTTAAATTTATGTAAATCAAACTATAAAAAGATCAAGAAGCTTGATAACTGTGAAGTGTTGAGAGGATCTCTAAAAATATCAAATAAGCAGCATGTTAAGAGTGCAGCTTTGCAGACACTCAACCTTTCCTTTTCAGGCTATCAAACCAGTCAGCTCAGCATGCAGGGAGTTAATGATAAATGACACTGGCTCTCTGGGGAGGCAGAATAAATGCTAACAGGGTGGTTCAGTGCAGATCTTTTTCTCTGTATAGAGAGCAAAAGGGTTTGTCAGGGGTTTCTGGAGTTCTGGATGCTGGTTGAACAGCGGATTGTGGGCACCCACACTGCAGGAGGCTCCAATCATCCCAACACAGCCAGAACACTTTTATCACGCATGTGGAGAGCATGTTTTTGAAGAAACCTGTCAGAGTAGTTTGTCTCTGAATAGAACTATTTCGAATTATTTCCACTTTTCTGTTTCACAAGGAAGCCAGAATTTTAAAAATTCCATTCATTCCCTAGTTTCTTAATATAGCCATAAACTCTCAGACCTCCAGATACTGATGGAAACAAATTCTGGTAGATCTCTACCAAAATGTTCTCCTTGAGAACACCACAGCAGCTCCTGTGCTGGCTCTGTCCCTGTCCTTGGAAGCTCACTGTTCCTCTAAACATTCACTGATGTCTCTGTACTGGACCTGGGGTTTGGAGTGGGGAGAAGAATGACCCCTGCAACACTGGCAATCACTGTAAAACTTAAGGGAATGAACTTCAACAGCAAATATTTTATCTTCTCGACAAGTAAACACTTCAGAGTTCCTTTCAAAGGGTAATAAAAATGGAGTGGCTTAAAGAAAAGGGGAAAAGAAAAAGGACATATTTTGCGTTTCAGAGATTTGCTGGCAGGTCCTGAGCAGGTGTAAATCAATTCTGTTCCGTTCAAGTCAGGAGACTTCTGGTGATTTATACCAGACAGGAACTTTACCTTTAACTGTGGTCTACCCATGGAAGGAATGCATTATATGGAAGCATTTAATTGCTAAAAAAGTAGAGCCAATTTTGACCAAATGTGAAACAGAATCATAAATTAAAGAAATATGAAAATGTAAATGTACATGTGTACGCATTAGGGGAAAGATCATACTGTGCACAGAGGCTCTGCTGGCTAGGTGCACCTGCAGTGTTTTCATTCAGCTGCTGCAGAGGGAGCCCAGGTTAATTAAAAAACTTTTTTCCTCTGTTAAAGAAAAAACTTGTTAATTTCCAGCTTCATTATATTGAGATGACAAAAATCAGTGTCTGGCTGCGATCAGTGAAAGGTTACTTTTCTAACAGAGCTCTATCAGCGGCTAAAGACTCTGTTGATGGAGGGGGTGAATTTACGTGCTTGGAATTGCACTCCCGTGGAATTGATCTGCAGAGGAAAGGGATGTGTTTGAAGGAAATCATGCTGGACACAATGGTTGCTGCGTGAGTGCTGCTTGGCGGGGACTGACCCCTGTAAGGCACAGTGGGATGCATAAACCTCGAGGCACTCTAAGCAGGGAACTGAATTCCCTCAGTAATTCAAGCTTGCGGATCAGATTTGGAGCAGGGTGGCAGATTGGACCTGGAGGACAGAGGCAATGACCACACAATTGCAGGTCTCCTCCTAAGGCTTAAGATAACAGACTCTATTTTGCTTCGCATTTAAGTGGCAAGGTCGACAAGGTCAAGTTTTTTACTTCATTTGAGGAATGGCAACTTCAGTTGCCTGTAATCTGTCATTTTACCTTCTAGGACTAGCACATTTAACATGATTTCTAGAGTAAATGATTATCAGAACAGACATAATTATTAAACCAAGGATGTGGATATGAGGTTTGAGAGATGGACACGCAAGCCTGCTGTGCTCTCAGTGTAGTTTTGAACATCTGTATGTGTGATACCTGGTCCTCAAACATCCTTAGTAAATGCCAGACTTTCATCAGGCCTTGATCTTTCATTTACTGTTACCACTGAGCAAAAAAATACAAGAGAAGAAAAAAACCTAAATTGTTGTTTCCCATGAATTGTTATGAGGAATTAAATGTCGCTGTAACAGTGGCCTCTTCGTAGTGAAACAATAGGGAATCCTGAATGACAGTGTGAGAGACGACAATTTCTCTCATATTAAATGGCCAAAATACTGAATTAATTTTGATTCCAATCTACTTGAAGACTTTAACGAAGGTGGAAAAAGCCAAATTACTCAGTATTTTTGAAAGTACTCAGACTGGGCCAAGCTCTGTGCTTGGCATCTGTGCCAGTGCTCTCTTTTTGTTCCAGGTTCCCTCTGTTGTAGTTCACTGCTTGTTTACAAGACCAGACTTCTTTCTTGTGGGCCAATCTTTTATTTTGCTTTCTCAGGTTGCAGTCTCCCAAGGTAATTGGAATGTATCCTAATTAAGTTTTGTTAGTTTGAAGAGAAGAGGCCATTATATACCTGGGATGGGAAATACTATACAAGGTTCGATAATTATCATTGTGCTGGTTATTAAGCATTTCAGACTGCCTATCTGCTCTATTGACAACCTATTTGCAATCATCATTTTTAGATGAATATTCATAATGACTGTAGAAATATAAAATATGATACTTGGCAACATTTATGCAATTAAATAGACAATTAAATTCTGCTGGTAGTAATGGAAATTAAAATCTTCAGACTGATTAGAAGGTTAGGCTCTATTAATTTTCACCCTCGATACATCTATCCCTGTAGCTCTCTGTCCTCTTCAGATGTTTCAAAGGTGTTCATCTGTGCCCTTGAATTATAGAATAATTTAATGTCTTTTATCATGGTGCAAAATGGCACAACATCTTTAAAAATGAATATATGTTAACAAATCTTACATAAATATCCACATGGATGTCTTAATCTCTCAAATGTAGATGTGAAATTTTTTGTGCAATCACAAGATTTAATAGCTTCTCAATGTGAAGAAAAGTACCCCATTTGAACAAACTAAAAAATGTAAGGAGAGATTAGGCCTATGCTTGTTTGATGGGTAGAAGTTCCATCTGAACAAGATCCATAATTATTTCTCAGTTTCTGAAAGTGCCAAAATCTTGACATTACCTTCTATGTCATTAGTGCATTCCTCCTTTCCCAGCTTTGCTCAGGGCTTCGGTGAGTGTTGGCTGTTGTGGTCTTTTACCACACCTTGCAAAAAGTAATCGAATCCAGCTTCAGTTCTGTGACACTCTGAAAAAACCCTCAGGCTGTTTGCTCTGCTTCTGAATCTTTCTCACTTTATTTCAGAGACATGGGAGATTTGCAGTAGGATTTTTGCCCAAATGGAGTATTTTATTTGCTGAATTTTTGTTTGTGTTTTACAGCCGTTGTCAGGAAAGAGAAAGAAGGTCAGTGGTAAAAGCTGCCTTAAAATGTTCCTGTCTATTGTATTTCAACAGGCAATATTGCTGCCTTCATTTGGAGTATCCTTCAGAGTGCCAGCTCACCCTTTACATAGCCCTGAGAGTCCATTTATTTCACACATCAATTACACACTTGACATTTTAACACCGTGTCTCTGATTTTAATGGATTTTAGGAACTGCATTATGATTAGAGAGAAATGCTTCATTCAGGAGACACCCATCACTTACATAAAGAATAGAAACATAAATTACAAAATGTTAAAATTAATGTAACTGGAACTCCAGAAAAAATACAAAATACCTGTAGAATTTCCATCTCCTCAGCTGTTTCTCCTGTGCAAGTCCAGAAAATTCTCTACAGCTCTGATATTTGAATCTTTTTTTGAGTTACTGAAAATAGGATTTCCCTCACGGTCACTACATGCTACAGCCTTTAATATTGTTAAAAGGACAGCTCAGAGGAATTAGAAGGGTTCTGAGATCACTGCAAATGTTCTTCCGAGTTAAAGAAATTCTCAAGTGTTAATTTGATGATTTCAGCTTTCCCCTTTGCAAGACCCATCATTTACTTGGAAAGCCATGTGGCTAATGCCTGAAATCATCCTTTTAGGTCTTCCCTCTAAGAAAGTTGTACTGTTTGTTTACTTCTTTCAATAAAATGCTTCAATAGCAAAGATACTTTTCTAGTGTACCAAGAAATTTTTGACTGCTATTTAAATTGCCTCAGTTACAGAATCAATTGACCTACAAGTAATTTTACAACAAATTTGCTGGTATTTGATTAGCAGCTGCATTTCAAAACTTGCATTAATGGAACTTGATAACTGGACTTTCATCCTCTGCTGAGTTTATTAATTAGTGTTAGAACTTCACAGAGGGTTCCCAAATTTGTAGAGAGTGGAGAAGAGAACGTTTGGCAAACACAAACTGTTTCAGTTGGTTGCTATCTAAGAATAAGGAAAAGACAAATGTATACAAAAAAGCTTAAGAGAAATAGAAGTCAGACACTATTCTATTTATTCTTGCTTCTTCAGGTGGTACTTTAGCTACTTTAGGAAGCTCTTGAGCTGTGAGATTTTTCAGCCCCTATGAGCATTGGTATCGGGAATACTTGACTCCTGTTAAAAAAGCTGGATTCTTCTCAGAAAAATGAGATAAAAAGCAATCTACCCAGTCTGCAGACCAAGTCTAGCCAAGTATTTTCTCTTTGTCATTAATAAGAAAAACAGCGTATATGCAAATTTAATTTTAAGTGAACTGAATTTACTCATGCAAGTGAGAAACAATTCATCTCTCTGGGACGTCTGTCTCTATGGCATGAGCCTTTATGTCTGAAATATGTGTATTAGTGTCAGTTGCTCTGGGCAGAAGGGAATGAATTTCCATGGAATAATTCCATTTAACCTCTCTGTACGTGTCATCTCTTATTTAAGATATTTTGCATATTCCTCTCGAAGTGTCCGTAGAAAATAAGAACCCATTATCACTTCATTCCAGGGAAATTATGACTGGATTTCTGAGAGTGTCTTAGGCTGGACTGGAAGTCACAATGCTGTGTTTGATTAAGTCTGCTTAATAACACCAGTGTGGCACTTGGCCTGCATTAGGGGCTTCAGACCTTGCCCTGGCAGTCTACTAACAGGTGTCTGAGAGCCTCACTGCAAATAAAATCACGCTGCAAAGGAAAAACACCAGGACACAGTTCTGACCCCAATTCTCACCCCCAACAGGGATGGGGAGATGGTAGAACAAAGGTCTATCCTGAACCATGATCATTAAGAAGCTGTTCAGAAAGCAGCTCACTGTCACAATTCATTTCCCAGCACTCCCAGCTCTGACTAGAGCCGCCTGGGTGAGTGATCCCAGCACTTTTGAAGGTGTAGGGCTTGTTTTCTGATAGTTTAAATTAATCTGTTTGGCTGAGACCTAACAGGGACTAGGAGTGCCCAGACAGTCAATTACCTGGTCTCAGAAGAAAACATGTTTACTGATCATTGCAGATGTGGTGGCATCTCACTGCCCATTGTGCTAATTAATTGCACTACCCAGGGTTTTGGGACAGGAGATACACATATGACCATATATTGCCGCCTTGCCAGCTATCAGTATCTCCAGCTAAAGGATCAGGAGGGTATATGGGATATCACTCTTAAGACTTTCAACTGAAAAAAAAATTGTCTCAGAAGATGAGAATCTGTTTCTGATGTGAAATACCCTCTTTTTTTTTCCCCCTGCTGGAATTACTTCTGACTTATGAATGAAAATGAGAAGTTTTATGGTGTTGCTGTTTAATGTACTTAAATTCTGGTATGACAGACTACACTATCACTACAGGAAGTAAATTAAATCCTCATCAAAGTGTTATGCAGAGCCTCTGGGCTGGGCTATGTAGGACATAGTGCATAAATCGTATCGCTTGGCCCAAGGCACTGTAAATCATCTACACGTCTGGGTGCAATTTCCTCTGTATTTTCCCTAGCTCCAAGGTGTAAATACAGAAGATGAGCAGAAAGTTACTGGTTTATGCAGCATTGGCCTCAAGACTCAAACCAGCATGTGATTCACTTGGAAGTCACAAGGAATTTTAGAAATAAATTTGGAGTCCAGTGGCTATCCAGTTTTGGAGTGCTTAAGGTGCATTCAAATCCAATTTTCAGTACTTAGAAACGTATTGAAAATGAAAGTTGCAGTTGTCTAAAATTCATTTGCAGGTGTGGGATTATCCAGGAAAATAGTTTACTAGATTTCAGTACGGCTGTGGCTACAGGTGCCTGTTAGAGGTAAAACAGGGCACATAATGCACCATCCAAACATTTACTCACGTTGTCCTGCAACCTCCCATGTGGCTCAAACCCTATGGATGAGGATGGGTGCAAAGCAATTTCTGTTTGGTGTGTCTCTGCAAGGAGATATTTGCATAGAATTCTGAATTATTTATATATTCTCTTCCAAGCTGCAGTATAAGTACATAGATTATGTCTAGGACCATATATACGAATATTGGGGATGCCTTGGTGGCTATAAATTCATAGGGTCACATATTGATCTTTTGATTTAGTTATGTGGAGTTTTATCGAGTAAATGCCACAGTGAGAAGTTAAGGGAATAAACTACTATCTTTATTAAGAGTATCTTGATGTCAACTTGCAAAGGGAACTGTGCTGTTAAACCATTTTTTCCCTATTTTTTTTTCCAGAGGAAGAGTGCTGAGTTGTAATAAAATACTGTCTTTAAAAAAACCTAAGACAACCCCTCATCTCTTCCCACAAACAGGGAAAACGTGGGGCCATCAATATGTTCAAATATTCATACAGAGCAGATTTTTTCCGCTAAATCTAGGTAATTATCCTCCCTTGTGATGCATCTAATTGATGTTACATTTACAGTAATAAACACCAGGTGCATGTTATCTTGCACTGATATTTAGAAAATCTACCGAGGTGTTGTGCCTGAAGGTTTACAGGCAGAAGTAAAAATACAACAGGCAAGCAGGGGAAAGAAAATAATGAAACGTTCTTGGTGAAATTTACTTTCTTGCAGTTTTCAGCTCCAAGTACCTGTTCACTATTCCCTGTGCCGCTTCATCTGTGATGAGCGAAGCTGTTGTGTCCATGGCTGGGAATTAAGACACAGACACTGCCCACACTGCTGTGATTTCTGTAACTGCTGAACTGTAATGATCCGAGGGTCCATCCTTTCAAGGAACACAGGATATGTCCTCAGAGATGATTTAAAATGCAAGGTGTGATTACCTTTCTGTACTGATAGGTTTTTGTAAATGTTTATAAAGTGCTAGACTCGAGCTGCAGTTAGAATTTATTAACTGATAACTGTCCAATTTTTAGAATATAGATAATGAAGGAGAGAAATGGCTCTGTGCTGATATCACTTCATGTAATTACACAACTTCCTGGTGCGTGTTTCTTTCCCTAAATGGCTGTAAATCTGACAAAGACATACACCGTTGCTTGTAGCAGGAATTATTCCCTTGGACAATATTTTGAAGGAACCAATACAGCACAGAATTACTGAATTTTCAGCACATTGAGACTGAACAATGGCCATTGCCAAGCACTCTCCTGCATAGTTACAGAGGATAAACCAAGAAGAGAACAAGAATCTAATTTTTATAAATTTGAAGTAGCAGTTTAATATAGTGAGCACTTAGCACTTTAAACGTTTTTGAAGTCCTGCTGTCTGAAGACACTGAGTCATCACACAGAATTACTGCTGGTCCTAGCGTTGCTTTGACTAGTTTCTTAACAAGTCTAGGATAAATTCCTTCAGGTTCTCTGTGTATCTGAACATGTAAGCTGTTCCTGGTTCTGGTCTTTAGGCTGTTTTTCTGTTGAAATGAGCACAAAAAATACCTGGGTCTTTGTGGGAAGGTGAGATAGTAAATAACTTGAATCCTTCTGTCTTCTCTGTTGTCTCACATTTGCTCTCAGTTTCTTTAGATAATCTCTACCTTTTCTATCTCATGGGACTGAAAGTACCTTTTTCCTGTTATCTCTGATATTCATTGCCAGCAATAACTCCCTTTTAACCTTTGTTTTTCTGACTGTATACCTGTCTAGTTCTATAATATCTGTCCATTTCTCTTTTATGCCATGTTCCTTTTAGATCTGTAAGTTCTTTAAAGAGTCATGCCAAGTGTTTTCCCTCTGTGGCAGACTCCTTTGCCTTTGTGTTTTTAATAGAGTCTGTTTTAATAGCTGCCAGTTCTTCTACACTTCTTTTTCCCTTAGAATGTCTTCTCAAAAGATCCAGCCTACTGTCTCTGTGAATCTGCTGAATGTCACTGTTCTCATGAAATAGAGAACTCAGACATTTCCTGATTCCCCTCCCAAATTTCTTTCTACTTCCAAATTCTTACTTAGCTTCTCCTTATGAGTTAGAATCAAATTCATGCCCCCAGCAACTTCCTCTGCCATCTGGACAAATGACTATCCCTGCAATACAGCAAATGCCTTCTGGGCAGCCTGCATTTTCCAAACATTTTTCAAGACATAGTTTGGGAATAAAATCTGTCTTTACAATTTTGTCCTTTAGATTTATTTATTAACTATAATTTGGTGTGACTTTCCTCTTTATGTGCTGGTAACTTGCAGTATACTAGACCCTTTCAATGATATTCTCTAACTTTTTGGAGAATGAGGAATGCTTGAGGCTCAATTTACAAAGAATGACTCACCTTTCACTCAGTGTTTTTACAATTAAGCAGACAAGACAGCCTCAAAGTAAGAGTCAGTATCATTGTCATCCTTATTTCATAAAGGGGACTTCAGACACAGTGATTGTCCATAGGTCATTCTTTATATCTGTGGAGGTCTTGAGAATTTCATTAAATCTTCTTAATTCTAGTCCAGTATCTAAGTGACAATTAGTTTTTTCTTGTATTAACCTAGTTCTAGTTCACTTTTTAACAGTTACTCAAGTTCTTTGTCATCCAATTTTGATATAATTTTGTTAATTGCCTCACTTTTAGGGGTTTTTAAGCCTTATTGAAGAATAAATTGCCTTCTTTAAGGGTTTCTTCAGAAAGACATTATGGATATAAAGGTAAAGAAAGTGTGGATGAGATTTAAGGAAATCAGAAATGGAATTTTTGCTTCAAATGCTTATATAGCCAATTTACCCACCCACAGACATTTTATATAAGTATATGTATGCATGGATGGATGGATGTATTCAGTTTTACATACATACCTCTTGGTTTCCCAGCCATCAGTTTAGATAATAGTGATAAATGTCATTTATGCAGTTACTGTGTGGTCTGAGATGTGAATAATGTATTCTAAGTCTTGCTTCTCACAGTTACCAAGTGGAAAAAGAGAGAACAGGGCAGACAGGGCCACAGCTCTCAGGGTCAGGGTTCCATCCCTGCAGGAAGGATGGAAGGAGAGAAATATTCACGAATCTCTGCCACTCACACTGTTAAATCCTGCACAGCCCTCAGGTGGCTGCATCCTGTGCTCCTACACTTACCTCTAGAAGGAGCTACCTTGCACTCGGACCAAGTCACCCTGGTTTTCTTTCCTTGTTTGGTATTTTTTTTTCTTGTAAAGATTGCACACATAATCCTACCCTGCCTCTTTCAAATCCAGAGCCTCTGGCTCCCCTCCAGAGCAAAAGGAGCCCTGCTGACTCTGCAAACCTTGTGTAGAGGGGAGCCTGATTTACTTTTCAATGCTGGTGGATGAGATAAAACTATTTAACCTCTTTTCTATACCCCATGAGATTGGTCCCTGTAGTGACTCAGCAGGTATTCCTGTTCATAATTAGTATCTATAATAAACAAATGAAGAACTGCCCAGAGAATCAAAGTTTTACTCCCAAGCAGCACTGAATTTCGCTCATCCAACTGCCAAAACATAAATAATTAAAAAATTAATTTCCTCTACCAGTGTAAATGTTGAGAATTAAACAGCTGCAGAGATGGGAAAGCAGAAGGACAGAGAAGAAAAGGTAGAAGGGGATGTTCATAATAGCTGGAGACTGAGAGCAGTGGCCAAAGCCAATCAACCAAAGAGATCTGTCAGTGTTTCCGGTCCTTAAAAAGCACTGTTTTTGTTTTTCCATGTTAGAATTTCTGCTGAATATTGGGTGACAAATATGCCATTGGCTTGTGTAACTGCTACTGCAAATTGCAGCTACAGGCTAAGAGATTTTTCACCTGGCAACACAGGAGTTCAAAGCAAAGGGATGTTTTCTTCCACAAAGAAGTTAAAATAACGCAAGGATAAAATGAATAGCATGCAGATGCTTCTGTAAAGTGCCACCCCACTGGACAGCCCAGTGTCTCCCAGTCCTTTAGCTGAAGCCAGCTGTATAGAACAACACACTGTATTTTAGAAGTCAAATATGACATCTTAAATTTGGAGCTGTTCATAGCTGTGTTGAAATAGATAAGGGAACAGGAAACAGAGGAAAGAAAATATTTTCTACCTTTTGTTTTTTGCAGGAATAATCATTTGCCTGCCCACAGCAACATTTCCTCCACACTGGTTCAGCTGTACCTGGTGAGTACAAGACTCCCTACTCCAGTATTTTTTACCACTCTTCTCCCCTGTGGGGATATGAAGTTCAGCTGAAGTCTAGAAGGAAAAAAAGATCTGTAGTTGTATGACAGTCTCATGCTGTGGTAGTTTATACCAGGAAAATGGAAACTTTGCAGGCATGGCATTTATTCTGCATCATTCCCAGGGTTAAATACAGTAAGCATGTAAGTTGAACAATTAGATTAATGAATATTGTCAGTGTTATTTTAGTAATTTAATATAAGATTGTGCTAGTTTGAAAACAAACCAGTGAGAGGCACTAAGTCAGAATAACAATTTAATGGAAATTAAAGAAAAGGGAAAAAACAAAAAGGTAAAAGAAAAACACTGTCAAACTGACAGAGTCAAGGTACAACCTGACACCCTGTTAGGCAGGGTGGTGGTAGCAGTCTGGTAGAATGGTGGCTGCAGTCCTCTGAAGCAGTGATCCTGTAGTAAAACAGTCTGCTCTTCCTCAGGAAGTCCAATGGTGGCTGTGTAGCTCCTGTCCTCTGGAAATCCAGTGGGAAGCCGGTGTCTCTGGTGTTCAGCCTCAGCTTATATCCACGATGGGATGCTTGGTTCCTCCCTCTGGGTGGAGCATCTCACAATGGGGTGATGAGTCATGAGGCAAAGTGTTGATTAGGCTCATTAACAGAAGATAGTCCGGAGGGAGTTATCTCTGAGTCAGGCGGCAGGACAATGATGGGCAATTAACAGCAAGATAGTCTGGGGGGAGGAGGCAAGGAAACACTGCCCCACCTGATTTCAACGGCTGATGGGGATGGTAATAGAATACACTGCAACCCAGGACAAAGATGTAGAGGGGGCGATGACTGTGGAATGATTCATTTCTGATGCACACCCACAAATTAGCATTCTTTGTGTTTGCTTTTGTCTGTGTAATTTTGCACTTCAACAGAGAATTATAAACTGTAATTGCTTCACAACTGAAAATATAGAGGCTCAGTGACCTCCTCACTGCATGGCAGAACTGTGCTAGAAAATTTCCTTTCACTTCTTTATGTCCTTTAGAAAACAGAAGATCAAGGACTCAGAGTTCTCAATGTCATTTAAATGATGTATACAGCAAGAGTGCAGTGAGGTCCAGATAGTCTACCTAGGCTTCTGCAGTTTGGAGTAGAGATACTTAAAGAAATGAGGTTGGACTGAAATGCGGTGGTTGAAGTTCAGGAAATTTTCCTGGATTGCAGGGTAAGATGCCTGGATCCTGCACACGAGCCATGTTCTGACTGGAGCTTATGAGCTTCTGTGCAAGTGTTCACTTAGCATTTACAGAACCTTTCAGTGCAACATATTGGAACTGAATTCGTTTGGATGGTCCAAATTTATCTGGGAAATACTTGGATATTTAATATGTGCAATTCACATCCTGCTACAGATTTACTGCCACCAGCTCCCGGATCAGCTCAGGTGTGTGTTCAACAGTCTTTGCTGTGACTGCAGCATGGATATCGTGCTCTGTCCAACAGGAAGAGCAGTGCTCCCCTCCTCAGCAGGGTTGCAGCAAAGTGAGGAACATGGTTAGGTGTGTTGGTTCACTAAGAAAGAGTAGCTGGATGGATCCTAGCATAAATTGTGTAATTCCTAGGAATCTCAGTTCCTGGTAGTCTTACCTCTCTTCAGACACCAGCTCATTTGTGGGTGACTGGGAGACACTGGAGTAAGTGTTCTGTACAGCTGCACTCCAGATCTTTTGGCTGTAGGACATAAAATTCGCACCCATTGTGCCACGCACTACATGTCTGTTTTCAGATCAGGCATTATGAAATATTAGAATGCCATGCAGCAGTATTCATAGATATGAGGATTTATATGTATGTGCTGAACATTTGAGGTTCTTGTCTATGGCTTTTGTAAGTTTGGTTTTGCTCTCTGATTGCCTTTGGAGTATCTGCAGGGTTTTCTTGCATTTCTTGCAGGGAATTTACATTTTAAATTGCCTGTGATGTGCTCTCTTTCCACTGCTCTAATTTCTCAATGTCATTTTGCTTATTAGCATTTTTTTGATACAAGTTAAAGTACTTTGCTCCTTTTTAACCACGCAGCTTTCATATTGCCCAAACATCTATTTACTTTCCAGTATGCTTTAGTATGCCTTTTTATAGGCAGATATTTAGTTACCAGTTGTTCCCTTCATTTGCAGACTAGCTTATTTTGTCTAATTATTTCTCCTTTTTAATCTTTATATTTCAAGGAAAATGGGATGACACATTCTATCTGAATTTCTCTCATTATGAAGTTTATTTTAATTGACACAGCTCTTCACTGAAAACCAGAAGATTTGTTTCCAGCTCGTGCTCTTCTCCAAGGTGAGCTGGAGGGGATGGTGTCCACCCGCTGCCACAGCCTGGCCCTCCTGCAGGGAACCCCACACAGCACCAGCCTCCAGCCCAACTCTTTCATCTTCCTTGGCTTCTCTAATTCGGGTTTCTGTGTAATGTTTATTTCTGGCCACCACTGCTCACAGGCACTTCGATCCTGGAAAAATCTCTTGGGAAAAAAGCCAAGCACAGAACACCATCACAGCCACTGTCTGTCTTAGTGACATTGAACAGCTTTTCTAAAATTAAACAAGTGTCTTGCACAATTTAGTTCCAGACAAGGCTTCCGAAGATGGAGCTTATGTCAGACACTCTTGACTCGTAGCCACCTACCTAGCTGATGTTGCCTTCTTGCCATTCTTTGATGACTTATTTAGAATTTAATTTACAGCAAACACGATGCAGGATTTTTTAAAAAACTATTCTTGGAGGAATTTGAGTGTTTCTTCCCTTTAGCCAAGTAAGCACTGATGCAAATTCACAGGTGTAAGCATTCTTGAGGTTGGTATCTACTCTGTTGGCTGTGAATCTTTGTGACTGCTAACTGTGTTCTGATGAAATACTTGTGATTGCACCTTTGGGAACAATTCCTATTTTGGGGGACTTTAAAGCGCAGACTGAAACAAATGGAATTTTTTTTAGTGTTTCAAAATGCTACTGTTAATGACGGTCTAGAGATGTTAATTTTCACTCTCAGTGGATTAAAGAAATTTACAGAAGAAAATGTTCTTTCTGTTGGAGAAGGAGGGGCAAGGAAGACATAAAGACATATCAAGCCTTTGTCCTGAAAAGTTCAGATTTATGCCATTTATGAACATAACTTTTACACTGACTGTTTCTCTTCTACTGAATTTAATTAGTCTCCCCAGTATGGTTAAAAGAGCACCATTTTATAGCTGCGAACTGCAGCCTGTTCTGTGCACAAACTTGCATTGGTGGCTGAACAATCTCTAAGATATATTTGTTATTTCTTCGTTGGATGTCAGTAAAAATCAGTTTGTAAGAATGACTTTTATTATTCCTAGCAGTTTACAATTCCATAATTTTTGCTCACATGCTCACGCAGTTGAAGGCAATACCTGTTTCCATTACAAATGAGAGGGAGGAGAGGCTTATATGAGGGCTCTTGTGTCCTAAATTTCATTTTAAGTGAGTCCTAGAGTTGTAAAGATCGTTAGGTAAAGAATTTACATTATATCTATATATTTAGATTTTAACTCTCATACACGGCTGTTGGTTTTCCTCGTGTCTTCTCAATAAGGCAGTGCTCAGGGGGAGAGTGAGTTTCAGTGACTGGTTGCTGGGGTCAAAAGAAATTCATTTTCATTGTACGGATAAGGAAGTAGCTGTGAGCTCTTGCTAAAACCAGGTGAGGTTAGGGGTACTGGTTGCTTACACAGTGTGCACTTGTACAGTGTTACAGTAGACATTGCAAGATTAACAGTTCCTGCTGTTTTTCCACACCTTTGGGGATTCCTGTGTCATGTCTGTTATCACTGGTCACTGTCAAGGGCAAAAGGGACAATGACTTCTTGCATTTTGATTCATTTCAGAGAAGGTATTTCTTATGAGCATCAAGTACCTGATACAGCTAATTTAATATATCTCACAGATGGCTATAACTCTCCAGGACACACAGGTATTCTGAAGTTTGGGTTTGTTTCATTTGTGAGGTCGCTGCTCTCTTAATTTGAGCTTCTGACTCAAATCCCAGATGAAGCTGAAGAATTCTTACCTCTATTAAAGTTCAAAACCTGCAATTATTATTAATACTGTTGATTTTACCTTTCCTCAGAGAAGCTGCTCCTCAGTGCTGGTGATGCTATCCTGGATGCTGCTCTCTAACGTCCTCTTTTGTAAAATCTTAGAATGGAGATCTTGGCTAGGACCTCTTCTCATCTGGGTTTTCTTTACTCTGTCACCAGATCATGCATTAGAAGCTGCCTCATTTGTTTTGCCTTCAGGAGTGCTGGCAAGGGTTGGTGTCACAGGTCTGATTTTCATTAGTAATGAACCTTAATGATATTTTCGTCCTCTTCCTTTTCTTTTCTTTTCTTTTTATTTTCTGAGAGTCTGGCAGGACAAGTGCCCATGATCAGCTTGTACACACAGCCATTGCAGAGATTTCACTAGGAAACACATAGAAATAGGAAATAGTAAACGCAATGGAGTTCTGTTACTCTATTAATATGCATGACAGGAGCTGTTTCCTGAGGCATATCTTTATTTTAATAGAGTAATTTAGAGTATTTTTGAAAACATATGCAATTAGCATTGGTTTTTTTTTTTTTTTTTTACCATGACACAAGGTGCATAAAGGAGAGCCTGAGGTGTACTCTTCTTGTATTGCTTGGGAAAGTGCTCCAACATATGCACTTCTCTTCGTTTCAGGTGGAAAATGCTTTGTTTGTGCAAGCTCACATGAATGTCTCCTTACTCTCACTTTACCACAGTGGTGATTAATGTACTTTCTGAACCAGTGAGATACTCACATTGCTACAAATCTTTTTTATTCCTGCTACTTTCATTAGGTATCTGTGCCCCACTGTGATGTACATCACATTAAATTTTCAAGTTGCTTTGTTCATATATAAAAATTAGCTGTTCATATATAGAATTAGCTTGCAGAGGTTCCCAATCAGTTGTGCCTGGGGTTTGGATCTCAGGAAGCTGTTTTTGCCTGGCTCCTCTTCAGAACAGGGTAGCAGACCACAACAGCATTGCCCTGGCAGCTGGTCCCGTGCCTGCACCGTTTGTGCCTCTGTTTGAGGCAGTGATGTTCCCTCTCGGAGCTACTCTCTGGGGCTTCTCCCCAGAAAAGGGAGCTGGGCAAAGCCTTCTCCCCCCAGTTTGAAGAGAGAAGGAAGGCAACGGATTTTTCAGAACAGCTTCCAAATGGGACTGACATGGAGCAGACCACCCCGCCCACCCCAAAGTCACATTTTCAGGAACTTGTTTTGGGGGAATTAGGCTGTAGAACACAGAGTTCTTCTGAAAACTGAACGGGAAAATCATGTGGTGTCACCTTGGAGTGGTATTTCATGCAGTGACTCTCAGTGCTGGTCTGGCTTTCCCAGCGACTCTACAAATTGCTTTCGCAAGCAGAAATTTATTGCATATGTGTGAGGTAGCTCTCTTATTTTTCCCTTCCATCACTCCCCCAATTCCTCCCCAAAACAGATGTTGCTATAAACTGATATGTCATTTGATCATGAACTTTTCTTAATGATTGTGGTGGCATTTCTAATATTTCTTAGAGGCAAGTGCATCAGCTGCCAAATGTAATTGTTTCACTAAGGCAACGAAATACATTTTACCACAGAAACAGTACAGCTGTGATTTCATGATTGTTGCTACCCTTGTTCCACTGCAGAGCTGGACAATTGGTCTGGTCAGTTCTAGACATAGACACAGTTCTAGAATATCTCTGGATATTCCCCATTCCTAATCCCAGGGTCCTACAAAACTCATTGCTATGTGCTTTTTGTTATTCATGTTGAACAAATATCCCACAAATCTGGACTACTCGGCTACACTAACTTGTCAGGAGACACTTTTACTTTATTTTTTTGTCCTATTATAAAATAAATACAGCCCTAAGCATCATTCTGGGGACCAATCATAGTGTGGTGTTAGTAGTGATGTGTTTAATTCTAAATACTAGTTAACACAAAAACACTGCTGAAATTATGTCTGTTGCTGAGCCAGCTCCCAACAGTTGTACAGTTTAAACTCTTGATTCCAGCCAGCTTAGCAGTAGCCTGTAGGAAACAAAGAAGTGGTAACTAAAATTGTTTCAATTTCTAGAACGGGCCTTTGAGGACTGAGAGACAAGACTGATATATTTACATATGTAAGTAATTACAGTGAACAAGCATTTCCAGTTTGGTTTTAACACACATACTTGTGAGGCATTCAATGTGTACAACCATCTGTATTTTTCCAAATTCAATCAGGTGATAAAATGTCTGCAGTCAGAAAAAGCTTTTACTTATCACATTGTCTCTGGGGAAAGGAGTGTCTGATAGAAGATTCTTACTTCATTTGGCTGCTGTTGAGTCATCCAGCTGATGTTTTTGAATTTGCACTAGACTTGAACCTGGTACTGAAACAATGAAATGTTTGCTCATAAAAAAAGGAGAAAGAGCATGTGGAAAATTTTGTTTTACGACAGTGAGACAAATGCCAGTAAACTGAAATTGTGGCAGGAAATGTAGCTTTCTTAGAAAAGGAAAAATAAAGGAAGAGACACTGAATTGGATCTTGAATCTTCTAGGCTTAATGTTTTAAACGTAAAGCCCTGAGAATGTATGACTGTATCATTTTACATATCTCAAACCAGCATTTTCTTGTCCCACAAATAGAGACCTTTTCCTGGTATTGAATTGTTTTTTTCTATTTCTCAGTGACTCAGATTCCTTGTTTGCATCTATATCTGTCTAGCTGTCTCAGGACATGAGGTCTCATTTCTGAAAGAGCAGATATATTTTCTTGCAAATATCACTGTGGAATTTTGAAAGTGATGTTTACCCATGTCAGCTAGGTAAAAGCACTAAGAAATGGCTATCTTGGTGTTCAATTGAGTTAGTGGTAAAAAAATCCCACAAAATACTTCCTGTAATATATATAATTTGTTGTAATGATGAATTTATGGATGAAAGAAAATTTGGATAAACTTAGACATATAATTTATCCAATAAGCAGCTAATCCATAATGAGTGCAACATGCCCCAGGAGAGGACACTGCAAAGTATTTCCCATGTTAACAAACTAGTGATATTATTTGGCCTTTTCAATTTCTTCAGTTATCCTGATTTACTTTTGACAATTCACTTAATCAAAGAAAATTACCCCTTTTGAATTTTCTTTTCAGCCTACTGTTCACTGGTGATATTAAACAGAAACTAAGTATATTAACTGCAGCAGTCAGTTTTCAGAATTAAGAGTATTTGTGTGTTTGTTTTGCCAGGCTGCTATTTCTCTTGGATTCTTTGTACTCTGAGGAATGAAAGTGTTATGGCAACTTTACATCAAAAAAGACTTTGGAGTTCTTACCTCTATCTACACATGGTGAAATGCATAAATGTGGGTGTTTGTGCCCCCTTTCCCATGCCGGGCCTGGACAGAACTGCAGGAAGCTGACCACCTCCATCCAAAAGGCAGCTCAATGTCTTTTGAACTTCCCTCCAAGACTAAGCTTTGACCGTCTTCCCCTGTGGGCTTTCATACTGTGAGACTTGATTCACTTCTTCCTGATTATTCAGATAACTGCTCAGATTATTCAGGCAACCTTAAGAAACCCATACCAGCAATTTGGACTGCTTTCATCCCTTTTTTGAGAGGTCTTAGAGGACTACTCAGAAAAATGGGTCAAATCTCAGAAGACAATTAATGAGTCAGGGAGTGACCCAGTTCAGAGAAAAGAAAAACAGTAATGGAGCCCAAAGAAGCTATCCAAAAGAGAACATTTGTCTATACACCATTCCTTACACCAACTATTAAATAATCCTTCATTCAGATTAAATATTAAATTGGTGATTAGCACAGTCATCTCAATTTTAGAGATATAAAGAAGTTCATACATCTAAAGTGCTTTAGTGCATTGAAGGTTTAAAAAGTTCAAAAGAAAAAAAATTATTGCCTGAAAATAAATTCCTCACCAGTGCTGTATGTCTTAAATCAGCACTGGTGAAGAAAACCTCACCAGTGCTGTATGTCTTAAATCTTCTATTGGTCAGGAAGCAATAGTGATTAATCAGGGGGTCTGTGTTTGGGGTGATGAGTATGGGCGGGCAGTGAGGGAGAGGGGTTTCTGCAGTGATGCCTACGAGAAATGAAAAGTAAACCTTTTAAAAGCCATATGGGGCATAATTTTCATTTGAATAATTTTTCCTGAGATTGGCACTCTGGAGAAGCAACTGTTTCATCCAGTTCTGCATGATCTGAATGTGTGTGATCGTAAATCAGCCTTCCCGTCATCACCTGTTTCCCAGATAACAACTGTTTACAAAATGATCCATCTTTTCCTGAAAATACTTTCATTTAAATGATTCATAGGAACATGCTTACTATAAGGAAATGTTTACACGAATTTGTACCATTCATTATGATTCATTGGCTTTCATTTGGAGTCAGAATGAAAGTAAACTTTGGAATGAGTCATGGAGGAGATGCTCCATTTTCTGGCCAGCCCCAGGGTGGCCATCAATAATTCACAATCATGCTTTAGAACTTCTGGTAAATTTTTCTTGCAACAGCACTGCAAGTTGGATTCAGGTGTCTGTAATAAATAGAAGGCAGAAGCAGAGGTGTTGTGTGTTATGTGGCTTGCTCAGGACTGACACAAGAAGGAGCTGCAAGCAGAGCAGCCCCAGACTGAGGTGACAGGTGACGTGCCCTCAGCTGAGAGATGACAGTTAACAGGAAATGTATTGCTAGAAGGATAAGTCTCGGTCACTCCAAGGGGGTAGCTGGGTTGTAGTGTTAGAAATGATAATAATTTAGCGTCGTCCGTGGTCTGGGAGGGGAAGGGATGTGGAGTGTTTGGACAATGCTCTCAGGCACACGGTTTGATTGTTGGGGTGCTCCGGGAGGTGGAATATGATGATCCTTGTGGATCCCTTCCAACTCAGGATGTTCTGGGATTCTCTCTTCTCACTAATTCAAATGTATCCTTGGACTGTGTCATTTCAAAATGGGGTCAAGTACAGAGAAAGACACAAAGCAGTTGGAGAAAAAGAAACTATAAATATGACTTGTTTCATTGTTCTGATAACATCACAGTTCTTGAAATTGAATGAACACCATGTAGGAGATTTTAAAGTCATTTAGGGATTTCTATTGAGTTAGCCACCTGAATATCCCATAAAGCTGACCCTCTCTTCGAAAAAGGTCTTTATTAACCTCTAAATGCAACACCAATTTGCCTCTATAACCTCTTCCTTTTTTACTGTTTGCTTTTGCATAATGTCACAGCAGGGCTTTGAGGCTCATGCTGTGCTCTGTTTGTGTCCTGTGGGCAGCCCATATTTGTACGGAAGTATGGTAAAGCTTTTTCTTTCCCCATGTGAGACAAGATCATTTAAACAGCAGCTGTCTTTCTTGGGGGGGAAAAAGTACTTATAATTTTGAATAACTACCTATTCAGGTGTTTCTTTCCATCCACTAAAAGCTACTAGAATGTATCAAGGAAAATACTCTTACCTAAAAGAGGAGAGAAAGTAAATAGTCATTTTGTCACAAAATTGAGTTTGAAATGTAATGATGTTTACAAAAAAACCCCAGTTTATTTTAGCTGAAACATTTTGAAATAAACTGCTTGCAATTAAATGACACTTTGGTTGAGATTCATTTTAAGGAGCCTTTCTAGTCTCTCAAAACTAATGAACTGCTGCCAATAAAGACTAAAATACAGAAATAAAAAGGCATTACATATTCCACATCAGGCTTTCGAAAGTCCACAGAAGCCAGAGGGGAACTGCTCCCGTACTTCACTGAGCAGTACTTCAGACCTGAAGAGAGAGCAGAGTTGAGAAGTGTTGCCTGCTTCTCTAAGTGGGACCAATTTCACCCCTCCCAACCTTCCCTTCTTGCCCTATTGAGGCCAGTAGAGCTGAACCTCAGGCAGTTTTGTCTCCAGTGAAGCAGGGTGGAGAGTGATGCATGAATTTCTTTGGAGAGATAATTATTTGGGTTTTAAGAAGTGTTTTCTGCCCATTTGCAAGTATCCTTTTGGTGCATTCTGGCTCCCCATCTTCGCCTAGTTCATGTTCAGGTGGCAGCTCTTATCTTCAGTGCAGTTCGGAAACACAGTTGTGCTAAGGTGAATTAAATCAATGTATTTCCTAATAATGGTGATTTCAACTCAGCTGACGGTGTGGGCTGCTACAAAGAAAAGTAATTACTTCTTGTGTGTCATTTACATCAGCTATCCCATATGCTAGAGAAATGGGAAATAAATGTTCAAGGTTAGTGTCATGTGGTTGCCACTGTATTTTCTTACAGCACAACCAGGTGAACAGCAGGTGTATTGTGCAGAACAGGCTCCACCAGAATAAAGCCATAATTGAAATGGACATTGATGTCACTGAACAATTTATCTTCCTTAAAAGGGTTTTGCTTTACAAAAGAAGCTAATTTAGGCTGGGTATTAAATTAATGGCCATGTGGGAACATTTGTCTAATTCACTTAGACTTGTATTATTAGCCATGATTGTTTGATCAATATTTGCAAAACAGTGGAATTTACTCAGTTGACAGATGTCAGAGTTCCACTCCTCATTACTGAAAGTAGACTCTTTGTGGGGAACCTGCAACAACATCTGCTTCCTTAGAGACTCAAAATGCTAATATGAAGTTAATAATGGATTTTTAAATACATGATACAGTCTTCTACAATCTTTTAGGAAGCAGCTAAAACTAGGAAAAGCTTTTCCTAAATACATAATATTAATGTGCACTACATGCAGAAGTTTTTAGTGGCCTTACATGATTGGGTAAAAGCTGGAGGATGCCAAACATGCTACATCTAACAGCTAAAAAAATAATTACTCGTGTTCTCATCTTCTTTGTGGGTACTAGCAGAGTCCTTCAGGGGAAGGAGATACTGCTGCAATTACATGTATGCTGCTAGGATTGTCTATTCTCCCTCCTTAATTGTGTCATATTATTAGTGTTTTATCAGTTTTACTCTACCTGTGGAAGCTGAATCCCTGACAAATATATTTTAGACCAGTATGAGAAATTATTCAGGTCAAAAACTTTCCTACATGTTCATACTTAAAAAAAAAAATACAGAAAATAAATTTATCTGCATCTTTAGAACTTTCATTCATCTCATGAAAACTTTTCTTCATTCCTATAATTTAAAACTTCATGTATTCAGCTTGTGTTCTGTGAATTGTGACTATGATCTCTTAAAATGGTTTCTCTAGTCTCAGTTAAGCACTGTCCTATTTGGGGAGACTTTTTTTATCAAGTGGCAAAACTGTATCTCTTCCTCCCCTCTCAACCAAAATGCACTTAACATCTCATTTTAGCGCAGCTTTTGGAAGTTCTTTATAAGGTTTATCACTATCAACACTTTGGAGTCTGGGTGCTGCGAAGCAATGTGACACAGTGTATATTCCCAGTGAATCATCATTGCATAATTTGTGAAATTATATCAAAGAATTTGGAATACTTGCTACTAAAAACGTGTGTATTCATGGTGGAATCTGAGCTGCAAAACCCAGGACCTGGATTTGGGTTTGGATGTGTGAATTCAGAGGAAGGAGCTTTGTTCAGTTCTGTTACAGATAGGAAGGCTCCCTCTGTCTCTCTTGGTAGAAATCAGTGTTGCTCCACTGAAGACATTAGAGCACAGTTGATTTTGGGGCAGTGATTACCAGAAATACCCATTTATCAAACAGTATAATAGAAGAGAGAGGCCTCTTTAAACAACATGAGTTTATTTTTCTGTGAATGTTGACTGTTTTCATTGCTTTCGTATTTTTTAACTATCATGCCTGTGGCACAGACTATCACTAAATTATCCTGGGTGTAAAATTAGAGAAGTTTATAGAAATTATTCCTGATTTTCCCTGGTTGCCCTGTATTTTCATTCTTTATTGATTCTTAGATGTTTTTGTGCCTCCTTTCTCTCTCTTCTCTCTCCTACCCTCCCTCCCTCCCTCCCTCCCTCCCTCCCTCCCCCCAGCCTTTTTCTTTTAATAATGGATTGTTAACTTTTGTAAGCTTTTCTGCGTCTTGGCCTGGTTTAATAAAAATGTGCAGTTGCCTCCTAATGACAAGCAACGCAGGAGTAACTTCCTCCTTATTCTTTTTCTTCCCTTGCTTGACTTGCCCTCTGCAGTTAAAATGATATATTTTCCACTTGTGCAATTTTATGATCTTCTTAAACCAACATGCACAAATACATAAAACACAAGTAAGTTGGGTAGCTCTCAGTGACATTTAAAACCAGAAGCGTGACTACATTAGGCAAAATATGTCTTTCTTTTCACTACGTTTTTCATTTTAATGCATTTCTCACATTTTAAATACTTTTTTTAGAAGTATATACTAATCTATTAACCAAATACTGTGATGCATTGAGGTACCCACCTGTCAGAGAGGGTTTAGTGCATCCATGTCTCCTAGAAGGAGTCAGCACACCTGATCCTCACCTCAGCATTTACTGAATATTTATCATGCAAATGGTAAATGTCAGGTCTAGAGAAGTACTCGACTGTGAGCAGGGTGTGGGCTGAGATACCTGGACCATCCTGCAACTCTTTCTCTGGGAGTGTGAAGGTGAATTGGAGCCAGAGCTCTGCCTGTCACTGACACTTCCATGCTCAGCTGTCTCAGCCCTGGAGTAGAAAGCGTAATGCCTTTCAGTAACGTCTTCCAATTAAGGACAGCATGTCATGCCATGAGGGTGATTCTTTAATTCTCTAGCGTAGGAAGCCAGCCCCAGCAGAAATCTAGCCTTCCACATGTTTTGGGTTAAGTAATTTCTTGAGTTGGTAGTTACGTAAGAATGCAAATGGCTTGTGCAGTCCTATATTCAAATTAGATTTCTTTAAGTCAGTGTAGAATGAAGAATCAACTCTAGGATTTCCAGGTAATGGATTTCCATATGCTTGGATTTGTGTCTTTAATTAAAACTGTCAAATCGGTGCTTTTGAGATGTGTATTTCCTTGAATTCCTTCTGTTCTCTTTGGTCCTGGCTTGACAGTAGGAAAACAGAGGCAGACATGGTGATAGATTTGACAGCTGACCTATTACTCTCCAAGAAAATGATACCGTGATGGACCTTCTCTAATAAGAATTCAGTATGTATTCATGTCACTTGCAATCTAATAAATGTTTGACCTTTACTATGGTCTTACAGAAATGATAGCTGCTCATACTCTTCAATTTTAAATGCATGCTGAAAAACATTTAAATGTCGAAAACCCACTGATTCAAGTCAAGTTCAAGAAATTGATTCTGACTTCAGGCATTTTAATCAATTTATGAATAACAGGATAAGATTAAGGTGTTGAAGATGGCAATCTAAGGAACTAAAAAATCTGTTTCATAAAGCTACATGTAAGGCTTTCCCTTCTTTAGGAAGCTCTGTTTTATGACTCTGCAGATTTTCATTGGTGTACTTTCATTTCAGGTTCTGGGAAGAAGGCCAGAAGTTTAATCCCATTTTATAAGCGATTGGGGCCAAATTCTATTCCCAGAAAATTAAATGAGAGTTCTGTGATGGAGTTCAAAAGAATTGGGAATTGACCTCTATCTAATATCTTTCAGAATAATTTATTAAAACTATTTCACTTTTTTTTTTGCTATTGCATTGCCAATTTGTGTATTGGGTTTCAGACTTGCACAAAGGGGAAAAGCAGCTAAATAATGACTGACATTCCAGTTATTTTATCTTTATGCTTAATGCATATTACTCCTAAAACCAATGCAATGCACAATTTCATGACTTTACAGAAAAACATTGTGGAAGGGACAATATGTGCTACATAAAAGAAATAGTTTGAACGATATAATGCTGTGATGTCGGTGAGCCAAGATACAAGATTAGATCAAAACAAACCATGAAGGACCAGGAGCTGAAACTCACATTGCTGTAGGAAATGTTGTAGATGGAATGTTTAAAGGTTGGGGCCAGCTTGATATTAAATAGCAATTTTTATAATACATTGCATAAGTGACTAATCCTCCACTGTGCAGTTCCACCTTGCTTTCTTGGTTAAGCTCTCCTCAGGCAACGTCTTAAGCTTCTTAGAACTTGTGGTTTCATTGAGCTTCTGTGATAAAGTATTTCGTGCATTTACCTTTTAGTCTGGAATGCTCTGCATGGTGGTGGATATCTGGTCTATCCCAGCAGCTTTGCCTGGGCCTCTCGCTTGAAAACCTCATTGATGTTTGTCGTTCACACCAAAGGGTGTTTAACAAGTTCCAATTGAATGTAAGTGTGGGGATTAAGTTAATACAAAATCAATATTGTTATAATGAACGGTTCCTTTAATGAACAGGCAACTCTCATTCTTTTAGATGGGGATTTTCAAAGCTGTTTTGAGGAATTAAATTTCACCAGTGCTTTTAAAATAAGAGGGCACCAACTTCCTTGTGTACACGTAATAAATCTTCATTGAATTTTGTCTCTTAGATTTATATTCAAGGAAGAGGGCAAAGGAATGTTTTTTTCTGAGCTTTTCCTCATTATTTTGGAGAATTGCCAACCCTAAGTCAATTAAAGCGTATTAGCTGCTTTAGCTGTCTCAGCTTGTCAGTTAAAGGGAAGTATGAGACCACATGGTTTAGGAAGAAAGTAGAATTTCAAATCACAGAATTTTCTAAATAGTTCTTTGTTAAGCCTGTGTCAAGGAATAGAGAGTTCAAACTTCTCTTGGAAAAAGGCTAGACTGTGTGACTTGATGGGATTTCCAGACTTATTTTCTACCATATTTTATGATTACATTTTACAATATTTCAATTTCTAAACCTAATACATTAATGCATTCACTCCTGCAGTCAGAATCTGGGGAAAAGCTGACACCAGAGAGTGAACTGATTTCTGAGACAGATGAAAATGCTGTGGGATGGCAGTGTCTATCTCTGGGTTTTGACTACAGAGAAAGATTAGTTACATGAGAAAAATCTACTTCCAATGGCCCTGCATCCTTCAAGTACACTGATAACCTTTCTCAGTTCTGGCAGTAATACTTAGGATGGAAATGGGCCCAATTTTGGGGCTTACGGAAGAAATTTTGGTATCTAATTCAATTACTTATTTAAGTTTATAAAGAGAGAGTTATTTGTCTTAGCAGCCACAGAGAAACTAAAGAATACAGGCTAGCAGGGCTTTTTAAATAAAAATTTACAGGGAAGCCAAGGAAAAATTTTTGAAAGTTGACACTTTTCTTCACTGGTTTTTTTCCTGAGCTTGGTAATGTTAGTGTACTAATATTGCAATTTTTTTTTAAACACAAGCAAGTGCCATTTCATGACTGTATATTTAATGAAACACTCTGAATGGTCTTGGGCAAAGTTTCTGAGCTTTTGAAACTCATGTTACTTTGTTGTTTATTCCCCACAGAAGATAGTGATGTTATTGTTTGGTGTTCTGTCATTTGTGGCACCAGTTGTGTGTAAAACACAGATGCTATACTTAGTCCAGGGTTCATCCTAATGATTATGTTCCTTAAATCAGCTTGTGCTGATTTATGGCAGTGCCACATATCATTTTAGTGAGTTCATACCATCCTGTGTTAATTTACTGCTTCGCTGTCCACTTCTGAAGCGTTTCTTGGAACCTTCCTCACTTTAAAATGTTGATGAGGAGGTTTTTTAGTTTCTTGTGGGAACATAGATATGTTCTGAAAGTTTAGAATCAAAGAGGCCTCTCTGCTCAAGGATGGGATTTCTGGTGAAAACCAGATAGATCTGTGCCAAATTGAAGAAAATTGGAGGATGATGCGGAGAGCCTCTGTTTGAGGAAACCCATCTGAGTCAGAGACAGCGTAACCTCAAACCCTGAGCACTCGTGTCTCAGGCTGGATTTTCCTTCTGTCTATCCTTTCATCTACACAGTCACAAAAACCTTTGAAAGACCTTGACTTTGCTGTAATGTGCAAAACAGACCTTTTCAAAACCTTCATTTTGTGGAAGTGGAGCCACATGCCAATTAACTTTCCTCATTCCGTGTAATGAGGCTCCTACTGAAGGCTGAGGCAGAGTCCTGCTCACTGATGAGCAGACACCATAATTGGGCCCACGGTAAGGACTGGAGCACAATGCTCATCTCCAGGCATTGGCTCACGTCCCCACCGAAGCTGGTGGTATCACTAATTTGACTCTTTAGTCACACTTAATTGCTTTGCTATATCACAATTTTAGGCACATCAAATAATTGAAGATAATAATTTTGACCTATTCCAACCTTGGGAAAAGGTTTTAGAAACACTGAAAAATACAGCGGAGGTGGGAGACTGAATTTTGAGAAAGTTTTTCATCTATTTTTATTCATCTGCCTGCAACTCCTAAAAGCATCTATTTACACTCTCAGATAGTTCTGCGTGAGTTACAACTGTCACATAGCAGGGTATGTTTCATTTTTGTCATCATTCCAAGTGTGTTTGTTAAGGCTGGGCTGAAGAGAATCCAGACAGAGCTGAGTTTGACAAAAAAACTTCTCTCTCAAGTTGGAATAAGCAGTCAAATAGCAGAGAGTTTTTTTGAAACCATGTTTCAGCAATAACTGATTTTCTTAGTGCAGAATGAAATATTTAGATTGCTGCAAAATAAACTACATTTCAAACTGAATATACATTTGAATTTTTCTAAGCATACTTCTAGTAACTCAATAATAAGTACTGAGACGAATTAAAATAGGTTTGAGTTAAACATTTCTGTAATTTCCATGTTCTCCAAAGAGAACTGTGTTGTACCTCTCCCCTTTTCTTTGAGGGGAGAGCAGTTTCTGGTCAAGGTGCTGCTTAAATCTGTAGTTTTTGCTGTCCCTACATGGTTGTTGGCAACTATGCATGCATTGATTCTTAATATACTTTGTTTATAAATTTCAATTTCTGAATATACTGTGCTATAACAAAAAGCTCTAAGCATCTCATTATGGTTCAGTACATATTGTCAGCATAAACAATCTTCAAAATTGTGTTAGAAGTAAGAAATTATTTGTTCTTCATTGCGTAAATTAGCTTACTTAGACTGCTGAATGTCCTCTGCCTCGATAAAGTTTTCTTAGATGAAGTCTTTGTATTTCCTTAGGAATACTCGGCATGAAGCAGTTGATGTGACATACGGTGTCATTGATTACAAATTGTGGGTGACTTCACAGAGGAGTTGCTTTGTCCTTCCATTTTCAAGAGCCTATCTGTGCTCCTGTGTGTTCATCTGTTTATCTATATATTGATATATTTAGAGAGACAACTTTTTAAAAGCTGCCTAATTTAATGTCAGTAGAAAGCAAATCAGAATGGAATTTTGATGTGATACTAAGCATAGTATGTGAAACCCAGATTGTGTGAAGTGCAGATGAATTTTTCCGGAGTGCTGGCAGCTTTCATCTTCCCACGTGAACATGAATGCAAAAGCACAATCTCCCCTTAGCCATGCTGCAGTCTTGTGGAAACTGATTGACATCCATCAATACTGCTCAGTACCTGAAGAGCAGGAGACTGGTTTTTTTACAGCAGAACATGACAGCTGAGTGCTCTTATCTAGTAGAGCCTCATATGCCACAGGGGCCCAGGAGGGAAGAGATACCAAATGCTCGGCTGATTATGCATTCAGTTCTGCAAGGGAGAAGGTCACCCAGTCCTAATCAGAGATGGAAGACTCAGTGTGCCTGTTATTTGACAGTTTCTTCCTGTTAACCACAAGTCTGCAGGATCACAGTGGTGTAACAGGTGCATTGGCATTGGCAGCTGAGTCCTAATGCACCAGCACTGAACGAAGTCCAAGCCAATGCCCAGCCACTGGATATGCTGAGCTCTCACATGAGTGGCATCCTGTTTTATTTCCTGGATGTCAGCTGGGAGTCCTGACTGATGCTGTTCCACTGAGGCTCCTTTGAGTGCTTTCACTCGGGAAAGCTGCTGTGAAACATTGAGTAAAATCAGTTGCAGCCGTAGTCAGCTGAAGGCCCAGGAGTCCTTTGGGGAATCTGGGTCTCCAAATTCTGAGGTCATTCAGATCCTGCAGATGTTGTTATAGTGATCCCAGCTAAAACATAAATGGATGAGGACAAGGAGAGAAAAGGCAGGGATAATTGTATATTTGTTGTGGATGGATATTTGATACAGATCAGTTGGGAAGTGAATGCAAAGGAACAGAAAGATTCTCTGCCAAATTTTCCAGTAATATAAAATTCTTTGTGACTTTTATGTGAATGCCAGTTGTCTTTTTAGTCTCAAAATTGCTTTCACTGCTTTGTTTAGTACCTCAGTGCTCAGCAGGAAAAAAATCTGAATATTTATATACTGAGTGAGAGGAAATGACCCATACAAGTTACATGACTTCAACAGAACTAGGAACATTATAAATAATAATGTGAATTATTCTGTTTTTGATCATCTAAAAGACTTGTGTGATTTCAGCACTCTTCTGTGGTATGAAACTTCTCTGTGAAATTTAGATTGGTAGCCAGAATTGTCTGTAGAAGAAAACTCGGCATATTAAAATAGGGTACAGTCAGATGGGTAAATGATATATCTGAAACATAGTGAGCTCCAAGTGCTTGTTCATTTAACCAGCAAAATTGCATTCACACTAGAAAGACTTCACAGCTTTAATTATGTTTTTGGATTAATTAAAGCAGTAAAACTTTGTAATGTAGATGAGCCCTTGTTCATCTCATTTCTTTGCTTCCAGCATGCAGGCTATCAGGTTTGCGGTGGAATTTAGACACCCTTATTTTGTCATTTTGCAGAGAGCTTAGTGTGCTTCTAACAGCTTCACCTGGTCTTGTGTTAACTTTTGCCTTGCCATTTTCACCTCATGACTGCACGCTCATTATGAATCAGCTCACACTACAGCAACTCCTGGGAGCGCATTTCCTCAGGCTCTGTGGCTTTCAGGCATGGGGGGTTTTATTAGCAAATTTGGTACAGTACAATCAGCATTACACTTGGAATGGTCTTATTTATCTTCTGGTTATGGCCCCTGTGTCTCTGCTATGCAAACAGGTGCTCACAAACCTCTTCTGCTGTGACAGAATTTGCATTCTGCCCACAGCAGCAATTTCACTGAGGCAGTGAATGTGATGGATGGTCCTGGCACGTAGGGCCAGTGGTGTCAGCACGTTTATAATGGCTTTGGTTTTTTCAGTCCTTTCTTCCCCCACCTCTTTTGGCTCAAATACGGAGGTTTTGAAAGAGATAATGAGGATCAGATGGGCAGATAGGAGATGAGAAATGCATACATGTGAGGAGGTACCTGAAGGGGCAATGTGTTGTGTGTTTCCTCATCTTCAGTGGGCTGCTGTTCCCATGTTTGCCAGGCAGGAGAGTGCAAAATAACATCTTTGCTGCACCCTGTTGTATCAGTTGAGTAGCATAAAATCATTTTTCAGGTCATGGCTTGGTACTGAAGGAGTCTCTGTGCCTCTCCAGTTTCCATAAAAGTTAGATGTTGGGGTAGAAATAGCAACCCCAAGAGTTCTAAGCTTATCATTATGGTCTGCAAATCATAAAACTGGATTAAAATCAGAAAAATTGAAAATGAATAATTTTAAAGATCATGAAAATTTTTACCTTCCTTTCACTTCTTTAAACATTAAAGTTAATGTTTTCACGAAATATTCTGGAAACTTAATAAATAACAATAGGCTTCATCTTAAGTCACAAAACTGTGCAAATATACTAAAACATTAAAAACAGTCTTAAAAATTTTTAACAGTAAAATTTATACTATGAAGTAACATACTATGAAGTAACACCAATCAAAATAAGTATTTCTACAATTTTATGGTACCAAATGAGGTAGTTCGAAATGCAAAATTATTCAGGACTCAAACAGAACTCTGCCCTCTGGTATCCTGTGGACAATTTGGCAATAAGTTAAAAAGCTTATGGACGTGCTGGTTTATGGTTTAGTTCCTAAGGCTATACGGGGTCACTGAAGTGTTTAATGTATGCATATGTTTGTCTGATTTAATAACAATCTGCTGATAAATAAATTCAAAATTGAGGCCCTGAATTGTTATGGACCTTCACAGGATTAACAATTCGTTGTTTTCAGTCTAGTTGCAGTTGTGGGTTGTGTGATTGTCAGTCAGTGAAAATGCAAGGGAAAAGAAATTTTAAATCATGTATTGGTTATTCAAAAAAACTCCAAACAAACACCACCACCACTGCCAACTGTAAAAAATCACTCTCTGGTAAATATAATTGGATGTAAAAGACAGGACATTAATTATTCATCCATCTATGCCTCACCAGACCCAGGAGAATCATAACTGATTTGCAGGAGAGAGCAAGTCAGGCCTTCTGGCTCCTTGGGGAGCACCACAGATTTCTCCCTGGGAAAGATGCAATCACAGAAACTGCTCAGAAGCAAAGCTAATTCTGTGGGCAGGAGGGTGAACCCAAACCATATTCAGGTTTTCATTACAAATGGTTTCTCTCAGTGAAAAACATATGTGGCTGGAGTTGCTGGCAGGAGTTAAAGGTACTACAGTATTGCAGTTCCAGACAACAAACATGAGGAGTGGCTCCAGCCAAGTTACTTCTACAAGACCTGCAATAGCTGGGGTTTATTTTTTAACAGCAGAGTCACAATATTGATGACACACAGGATTAAAAGATGGGATATCTCTCTGATTGCAAGAAGGTGGACAGTCTTATATCAACATTAAATGGATTTTAGATATAACTGTTTTAAGGCTTAAATTCATAAATAGAATGTGACAAAAGGTCAGTCTGGCACATATGGGTCATTTACTGTTCAGCTGTACAAAGAACCTTGTAATAGCTGGGTTTTATAATAACTAAAACCCCAGTGGATGAGTGGGTACAGAGAATTAACTTCATAATCTGAATGTTGCATTTGAATGTTATTGAAAACAATTATAATTATTTGAATGACTAGAGCATATTTACATGTTTTGAGTATTCCCTTTGGGATAGTTGCCTGGTTTTCTATCACACACCACTGGCTGGTAGATATTAGGCTGCAGTTAATGGCTCTGCTTTACATGGCAATATTATTTCAAGTACTTGAATGTAATAGTAGCAAAACACATCATGGGTTGTAGCTGTGGTCAAATCAATACATTCATATAAAATGAGGAGAAAATTAATGTTGTGCTTTGAATGGCTCTAGCTAGAAAAATGTCTTTTGTAATAACGAGCAGACTTAATAGTCTCTAGCAAAAACACAGAAGTAAAGAGCAACATGACCCTTCAAGGAACACAAGGGAGCTTTGGTGTGCTATCAAAATCCCCTGTATCCCTCTAAGGAGAAACAGGATTTCCTCCACGATATGCTCTTCTTAAAGTAATAGAGCTATAAAATAGGTATAAACAGATAAATATGTAGCCAGCCAACCTAGAGAATCTGGTTTGGAGGCAGCCTTTTTCTCACCATCTCTCTGCCTCCTGGATGGGAACTGAGCTTGCTGGGGAAAAGCAAGCAGGGAGAGGAGGAACTGACACCTGGCTATGGGGAGCCTGCTGAAGGCTGGTGAGGCTCCCAGTTTCTGTGGGAAGGACAGCTCATGGACAGTACCTTAAGCACAGGTGGAATTTGTGATTAATGGGCTTGTGTTTCCAGGTGGAGGCAATGTAGTGAGCTACAAGACAGACAGAGGGCGTGGTGGGGACAGACTGAGAAGTGACGTGAGGCAAAAGCCCAGGCTGATCACGGGGAGACCCCTCAGCTCTCATGCAAAGTGAACTTTTCTTCACTTGCAGGTGGAGGCTCTGGGAGTGTGAGACTGCAAAACAAACAGCTGTATGGGAAGACACCTGGGCTTTAGTGCTTCCCTTAATGGATTCAATCCAAGAAATAGAAGCACTACCTGGAACACTCAGGGCTGACAGCAACACTTAAATATCAAACCCAGCATGAGCTGAAAGATGAAACGCTGTGCAGCAGTGCTTGCTGTGAGGGGACAAACTGCTACAAGTGCATTCATTTGTACCCTGTCTTTCTTTTGCTGATGTGTCACCATAATGTCTTTTGACATAAACTTATTGTTTGATACAGTTTTCATACAGTTTCGTACAGTTTTCTTATAACTTGGAGCAGAATTTCTCTTGCTGCAAACAGAAAGAAGGCTGTGCTGAGCTCAGGAGTGGTAACAGGCTTCTGTTTCTGGCAGGGCAAGATCTTGAGCATCTTTTCGTAACGCTTTAGCAAGGACTTAGCAGTGCAGATCTTGCAGCTGGAGTGTGAAACATCATTGGTTTCATCAATTCTGTGATCCCTGTAAACCAAGAAAACAGTTCTTACCACAATCACCAGAGTACTCCAAGGAAAGACTCTGCTGCCTTAATTTAGATATCCACTGTACAGACATCTTGAGCTGAGCTGAGCATACAGAGTGCTTTTCTAGCCCATGGAGAGGAACAGGGAATGATTTGTCTTATTCTACAGTAAATGTCTAAAGTGCCATAGAAGTCATGCTTTAGAAATGCCTGTGTCTCTCTACAGACTACTGAGGTGGTGTAGATAACTGGTTGAAGACCCCTGAATTTACAGGTGGGTGAGGTGAGCCCCTCACCCTGGCCCTCCAGGAGAACAGCCAGAGAGCTGCTGCCAGTGACTGGCACTGCAGACAGACCCCAATCTGCGTGTGGCCAGCTGCAGCCAGCTCAGAACTGCCCTTCCCCACCAGGTCCTCTCCTGCTTTTTGTGCCTGAGCTTCTCTGCAGGTGCTGTCCCTCACAGACCATGTGGTGCCACTTTTGGTGTCCCTCTGAGAGACTCCGTACTGTTTTCTGTCCCTTCAGGACCCCTGTTTGCCTGCTTTAACCCAATGATTTGCACTCCATACCCATAGATCACGGGGTTTGGTTGTGCTCAGTGCACTTTTATCTACCAGGTTCTTAATATATCCAGATGACTGCACGGTATTTACCTCAAGTCCAAAGCTAGCAGAAGAGGGCATCTTGCTTCTCATGGCCTAGCCTCAGGCTGCTCTGCTTTCATCTCAGTCCCAAGGTGTTTCTCAAGTTTATTTATAGAGGACACAAGTGCTGAGCTTGGTTTTCTGTTTCCTTGCACCACACAGCCATTTACAGTAATGAGAACAGGATTCCAACTGCTTCACAGTACAAATGAGGACTTGAGGCAGATATTATGGGCCAGATTAAGTTCTAATTGCATTTAATTCTGGATGAAGTAACTCTCCTCTTTTCACTCATCCTGGCTCTGTTGGAGTGTGGCTTTAAGGTCTCCTTTGTCCTGCTTTTGTGTTGTGGATTTGTTCCTTGATTGTGGTGTGATTTCAATAACATCTGTAATTGCTGAAGTTTCAGTAGCTAACTATGTTAATTGAAGAGCTGGACAGATGGCTCAAGCATCTGATATTAAGCTTATTGCGCTGAAATGATGTAGCCATCAGGATTTGAAGTGTTACCATGGGAATACTCTTCCAAAGGTTACTGAGTGCTAGAAGCTTTACACAGTGACAGGCTGCCAGGGCTGTAGTGACATTAGCTTTTAAGAGATAAAAAGAGGCAATAAAGGGTCAGTTTAAAAAATCCTTGGAGAAATAGTATGATATGTTGGTATCCTCAAATTAGCTGCTGTGTAGTCAACCAAAGGTTCTTTGTACATGCCCTCGATGAGGAGCATCAAAGCTGTGATTAGCTTAAAAATAGAACTGTCATTTTACAACTTTCATTGCGGACTTCAAATTGAAATTAAAACTTTCTGGTCTTCTGAATCCTCTGTTCATTTCACTGGAGAGAATTTTCAGTGAGCTTCAGAAAAGGAGGATAATTTGATAGATGAGAATTGGGATGTCATTTCAGTGGGACCCACAACTGATTGGGTTTCTGTAGGTAACTGGGAACTGAGAGTTTGGACAGGACTCAAACTTCTTACACGAAACCTATAGTGCTGAAATTATGTAGACTTTGGCCTTGGAGCAGCTTAAGATTCCTTTGGGCAAGTTGTTTCTGTTCTTCATAGCAGAATAATTGAAATTTAAGCCAACATATTTTACCTTATGGTGTGAGCAGACTGAGGACAAGTTACCTACCACGCTGACAGAAGGAATTCCTTGTGTGTTTACTTTCAGTAGCATATCCAGACCACATTTTTTCCCCATGAGGGTTTTCTGTATGTTCATGGGCTCCAGTGTAACCTATGCAAGAGTAAGTGGTGCTTTTCTCGTGGTTACAGTGAACTTTTGAGCCAGTCTGTAACTAATGTCTGATCCACCTCCTTGTCTTTCCCTGGTGTTATTGTGTGCACACGTTGCTATTTAATCTTTCACACAATATGTTCTGCAGAGAAAAAAAAAATAATAATCATGTACCTAACAGTGTAGATTGACTGGAAAACCTGCCAATGGCTTCAGTAGGAGAAATGTGGTGGTTTTTTGCTCTTACTTTGTAAGAGTTACATGAAATGGAGACAAGGGCATGTGTTTGCTTTGTTATGTGGAGCATTCCCTAGGGTAAATATATTTACCATTTATCATCCACTCATATGCATAATGCATATGTGTAGCTGGCTTGTCTAGCGCATAAAAAGTTTTTCCTTTTTACTTTTCAACCTTTCAGCTAAAAAGTTGCATAAATATAAATCTTATCTGCAGATACATCATCCTGGGTGCTGCATATTCCCAAACCCCTCCAGCAGCTGGGCTTTATATTCCAGGTCATATAAAATTATCTTCTTTTACTGAATTACTGTGATGTATCACAAGAGTTTCTGGGTGCGATGCCCTATGCAAATCTCCAGCCAGCCCATCGGCAGCTGACATGGCACACCACCGCTTGCAACTATTGGTAAGGAGTTTTTTGACCAGAAGCTTTGAAGCGGCTATCTTTGTGAAACCAGCTACTCTGTGTTGAAAGGCTGGATTGCATGGTATAAGGTGTACTCTTGATTTGTTTCAACAACAAGAGAAGGGCTGTCCAAGAAGGCCACTCACAAATAAACATGTTCCTGTTTGCCAGCTACGCACTGTCAGTAAAAACACAAGTTACAGGAAAGGAAAAAAAACCCAGTTTAACTATTCCATTTTCTCATAAAATGTGATTTTATTGTAGTGCCTTGTCTCCTATTTGGTATTTTTCCATCGCTGAACACTTTTTAGAGTCTATGCATTCGTTTTGGAAATTAGAGCATATCTGAAACTCTAGAAAATCTCTCCCTAGAGTATAATCTTCAAAGAAATTGTCTGGTCATAGAAAAAGCCATGGAAAGGAAAAGGTCTGTCTGTCTGTCTGCCTGGGGCCTTATCATATCTCTCCCTTGGCCAATGTAATCTGTGTTGCTGTGATTTCAAAGAAACGCTGGCTTTAGGCAGGATGGGCAACTGTGGTTGCCATTTTTATCCTTTCTAAGTAGCAGTCCCTGTGCAGGACTTGTAGCTGAAAGGAAATTTTAAAACTGTAAAATGAATCACACTTAGGTAGAAAAGGAATCTATGGCAGCTCTGCTTGAGACAGGGGCTGGAACACATGAGCTTCATTTTCACAGTGAAAAAGTCCTTTGGTGGCTAAATGCATTTGTGAGTCAGGGTTGCTTCAGCCCTGCTGAAATCAGACGTCAGTGACTCCTGACTTGTGTGATATGAACTGAGGCCATGATGTTGCATTCTTTTCATTGTGATTTTCTGCTGCTTGTAAAGCACTGCCCTTCATTCTGGACCATGAAAATTAGCAGCAAAAATACTCCTGATGAAATGAACCAAAACTCATCACTGGCTGTTCTGTTCTTTAGGCCATTTAGAGCACCATGTGCTTTTATTCATTTTCTTTGAGAGCATCGTGTGTTGCTGATGTGGGTTTCTGACTTTTCAAAAGCCTCCTTCATTGCCATACACACAGACAAGAGGGTGAGAAGTGCCCATGCTTCAGATCTCATACCTCGTCTGAAGAGCAGTTTCAGCCAAAACATAATTATACAGAAATGACAAGCAATTACTCCACAGAACAGCTCTTTGGTAAACTTTGAAGAGCATCTCCTTATTTTGCCTGGCAGGCAGGATGGGTGCTTTTTTGACTCTGCTGTTATCAAAAAAGAGCCACTTTAGTGCATGTGGCTTCCCCTCTACCCAACCCATCTTCATCAGAACTGTCAGTGGTGTTCCAACTACAGAATATTCATAGGTGAAAAGGAGACAGCTGGTTTTTGCATGGTACAGGTCAGTCTGGCAAAAGGGTTGTCATTCTTCGTAATGCTGTACATTAAATATTGTTTGTATGCATGAATATAGTAATATAATGTGCATGTGAGAGGATGGAGGCATGGAAATGGGTCAGGCCTCCCCACCTCTGACTTATCAAACAGAATGTTAAAATTTGCTCAAGGCTGTAGGTAAAGCAAATCTGTTGTCCCAAATCCATGATAAAATCACACAGTGGCCTTTATTGAAGTACAGAAAGGCTGTTCAGCTGTCTCTGCAAGATGCCAGTGAAAATGCTGTGCCAGAATGCAGAAAACCAAGTTTCTTGGGTTTTCTCAACATTACAGCGTTGGAAATGATAATGCAGCTGGATCATTAACTTCAACAATGTCAGCATGTTCTCACCATGGCATTTACATTAATTAGTCTACATATTATTTAACAGCACACTTCTCTTAGATGAATTCACTAATGTACTTTTTGGCTCCCACTATGTGGAGTGCCTCTGCTTCGAAGCTAAGCTATTAAATGCTAGAAAAGGTAGGAAGATTTGTGGAAACACACACCAGTGTGTTCACATTTGAAGAGAACCACATAAAGACGCTGAATGATAACCTTCCTGAAGGAATCTCTTGCTGCTTACTCTGCAAAAGTCTTTGTTTCTACCTCATGTGCAGGCAGGAAAGAAAACAAAAAACAGAATATCAAATCTGGAGGAGGAGCAAATGTTTATGGACCTGAAAAATGAGAAGAATGAGTGGTTCCAGCAGTTTGTTTCAGCACAAATTAAGACACTGTTCATAGTCTAGAAAAGGAACATGAAAATATGATGAGAAGCTAATATTCACAGATCCATACACAGCTGCTCCCTGTGAAAGGAGGACTCAGCTTGACCTGCAACCTATTGGATTAAAGTGCAGTATCTGTGGGGGGTTTTTTTAAAATCTGCTTTCATAAATGTCAGAATTGAGAGGAGCGTCCCAACTTGGTCAGGAGTTCCAATGTGGAATGTTATACTTCTTTAGTTTTGCCTTATCTCCGTTCTGTTTTCTGCAGCTGAACTCAGCCTGGCAGGTTAATCAATCAATTAACATGTAATCAATCAGAAAACCAAATAATTTGAGGGCTTTCCAAGAAGTATGTTGGCTTTGAGTTTTGAGGTTCCCTTTTCTTCCTCCCCTCCCCCTGATGTTTTTTGGAAGGGAGCAAAGAACTTTTATGTTGTACTCCATGTGGTGTAAATCGAACTGTAGAAATGGAGAAATACATCATAAATGTAGGCAAGTCCAAGGCAAAGAAATCTGAGTGCCTCCATATCAGGCTTGCTTAATTACTTCTTAATGAAGTAATTGGGTTTTGCTTGAGGGATGTTTTTGTCTGTCAGATCCCTGGGCAGGTAAGTGGCATTGGCATGGGGAGGCATTTGACCACACATAGGATGAAATATAAGGGTTACATCTTTACATCATCAGAGTTGTCTTTTAAGTGTAAATCTAAAGGTTTACTCTTCTAATAACCTGTTAAAGTAACGTGCACCTGCCTATAATGGATGAGACAGTGAAAGCCACACTTGAAAGTGAGAGCCCAGATTTAATGTGTGTTACTGACAATGAGCTTCGGCAGATTTGACTGAATTCCATTCAGAGCAGAATGAATGCGACCTTCTGGACACACAGGTGCTTTCGGAGAGGTAATTGCCCTGTTCCCCAGTATCTGCACACGGTAAACTGGAATTTGCCTTAGTTAACCTGGAAAATACTGGTTTGCAGTTATTGCCCAAGTGTGACACTTTTAGCATTATCTTACTAGATTATAGGTAGGAAACTGCTTTTTATAATTATTATTATGTTATCAACAAATTTGAGAAATATTTTGAATCATTCATGCCACTCTCAGTACTGAACATTCTTCAATATTTTAAATACTCCTCGAGAGTTCAGCTTTCAGCTTCCCTTAGTTACATGCTCGGTAATGTGCACCCCTGTGAAGTTTTGTCATTTTGTTCTCCTTGGCAAGGAAAATGCAAACGCTGACATCAGAATATCATGTAGTATGTGAAATGAGGACAGATGAGATTTTCATGCAGCCTTAACTTACGATTTTTTTGGTGACAGTAAAAGAAGTGATCCAGAAACACATTTGCACATTAGTTAAAGATCTGACTTATGTACATATATCTATATATAGCCAGCCCCACCTAGTCTGGGAGCTGATAAAAACTCTGCAAGCTGCCCTCTCCAAAATTTTCCCGCTTTCTAAGCCTGCAGTGAGATCTCGTGCTTGGTGCTGTGCGTGCCTGCAATAATTTGTTTTCTTTGCTCTGGTTCATCTAAACAAGCAGCAGCTGCAGACATTGCTGGTAAGATGTGGGTATTTATGCAAATGTGACTGTGTGGCGTGTAATAAAAAGTGGCAGCTGGGTGCCTGTCTTGGTTTCTGTTGGGATGCTCAGAAGTGCTGCGGTAGGGGTTTGAATGCGTCGCTTGATGGCTGCCATTCATCTCGGAGCCCTTGATACTTCGCTAAACAAAGCAGAACTGAAACTGCAGGGATTGGCAGCGCTCACGGCACCTCCCACTGAACAGGAGCGAGGTGGACCTGCCGTGAGCTTCCCAGTGCTCCAGCACCTTCCCAGGGCTGGCCGGGTGTAGCACAGGGGTGAGAGGAAACTGGGAGAGACAGGCTGAGCTGCAGAGCAACTCTCAGGGAAATGGCTGAGGTGGCTCTAGGACGAAAGCTCCTCAAACTGAACCAATATTTGAGAGGCACAATACACATACACAAAGACTTGCTTCTTTCTAGTTTTTTTTTTTTTCCTTTCTCTTCCTTAGGCTGTGTCTTTCATGCTTCAGATCTCGAGATGCGAGGCATGAAATGTGGTGTGTGGGAGGGAGAGGCTTTGTGGTTGAGCTGCAGTTTTAAGTTAAGTTATATATTGCCCATAAATGGTTGTTTTCTGGGGCTTATCATCTTCATTAACAATCACTTTGAGCTGAGTATTTTTATTAATCAGCTTGCAGCTGGCTGTTTATGCCTCTAAAAAAATTTTCACGCTACAGTTTCTGAGTTTTTAAGCTTTTATTGAACCCTTTCAAAAGGAAAATTCCTCTCAAATCTTTTTAAAAGTGGAAGCCACAAACAGCATCTTTGACAGAATTTCTCTTTATTTTGAAGAATTTGGAATCAAAATCATGAATGATACTGTGGAAATCAACAACTTTTTAAAATTACCCAAATCCAGATTTACCCGAGATTGCCATAAAACCACTCATTATGTCATGATGGCCATAAAACAGCAATTATACTATCTTATTCTGAGTTTTAATTATGTAATTGCAAGGAGTATGTTGATTGAATTCTTAGAATGTTTAATGGTGTTAAAGTCAATATTATGACATTTTAGGCCATATTCTTCAGAAGTACTTCTAAATGATACCAGAATTCACATGCTCCACCCATCCTTCCTCGTACATTTTATTTTTCATTAAAGTGGGGGGTTTTTTAAATGAAAACACAGTGCAGTCTCTTTATGTCTCCGAGTGACAGAGCAATGTGGCATTTCTATCATCACACACTGCCCAGTTACTCCCTTCCCCAGCCATTTTAACCCTTTAGTTAAGATCCTGGTCCATCTCATCCAGTCCAGTTGTTTTCAATTAGATTTCACCAGACTCTGCAAGACCACTTTAAGGACCCCATGGATACTGGCTGTTTCTGGTCCCGGTCCTACAGAAAATAAGGTTTTCACCCCCAATAAGTTTGTTTAAATAAACAAACATAAATAGACAAACAAATCCATTTGCTTTTTGTCAAAAAATAAGTTAGGTCATCTGAAATTACTTTAAATCCTACACCAAGAATATCCATAGATTGTAAGCGCATTAATCAGAGAATGTGCAACTAAATACTAGCACAGAATTCCATTTTAGAGATCAATGCTCTTGGCATCATTAGGGGCAAGTTTCATGCACAACATAATTACTGCATCTTATGAATCAAATTATATTAATAAGCTGATCTCTTTGGGACAGGAGCTGTCACTTGCTATATTATTGAACAATGCTTATAATGCTGGGGTTGTAACTTGATTGCAATTGAGATCTGACTGTAAAATTTTAATCAGGAAAGCTTGGTAGTTTTTCTTCCCTCACAATTTATACAATCTCTCAATGCATTTTTCTCTATCATTTTAGCCATTTTCATTTGACAAATATTGATGGGTTTTCCAGAGCTTTAATGGAAGTAAAATTGTCATGAAAAAGCCTCCAATAATTGCATGTGTTTCTGTGACAGTTACAAGCCAGAATGCTTTGTTCCAGAATAAGAACTCAAATTATTATAGTCTAAGCTACTTCTCAGTCTTTTAAAAGTCTTCTACTCTGAGTCACTCAGAGCTTTTCTGAATTGTAGTTACAAGCTGTACCTTTACAAAAGTATGTGACTATTGCCCGTGCTCACAGGAAGACTTAGCTTGCAGCTGTTTATTAATGTCAACAAACACTGCACACAGGTATCAACAGGAAAGATTGCAGGACCAATGTTAACAGCCCTTAGCTATTTTAACTTGTAATACCTAACTCCAAAGTATTCTTGATGTTGTAATTCTTACTCAGGCAAAAATTTAAACAATAAGCAGGAAAATTTTTCTTTATTTTGTCCTGGTATTCTATGGTGAAATCCAAAATTTGTACTGGTGATATCATACCAGTCCAGTATAAGCAATACCAGCACTGTATAAAAAAGTATCAAATTTATTTTGATCCAGCACCAATTTTTAATTTGGAATGAAAAGGCATAGATCAATCTAGATGTCGAGGAAGGAAAAAAAAAGCAAGAGCAAGGTAGATAAGCTCATACTGAATGTCCAAGATGATCTGTCTGTCTCTGAGTTAATTACATAATTACGTATCTGTCACTTCAGTAAGTGCCAACCAAAGCAGGGGTCAGAGCTGAAAGGGGAGAAGGCAGCAGCCTCAGCACCACCTCTGGCATCTCTGAGTGCCTCTGACCTTGTCCCAAGCCAAGCTGGGAGCCCCCAAACTCTCAGGCCTCAGGTTCACTCCAGGACGTTTCCCTCAGAGTAACAACTTCCCTGAGCCAAACAAGGAGTGAGAGCAGGACATTCCCAGGGATTGACTAACCCTGCTGTCCCCGCCTTGGGGCAAAATGCACGCGGTTGTGAGTTCATTCAGAGCTGAGCTGCCTCTCACATCGCGCTGGTCGTGCTGCTGTGCACCAGATGAATTTTGGAGGCTTTTGTTTCACCCTTTTCACAGCACTCACGCAGAGACATTGCAGTGTTCATTCTCTGGGTATGACACCTCTCGTGTTTGAATATTTGTAATTAGATAGCTCTCAGGCACACCAAGCTGGAAGATGCAGTTTTTACATGGAGATTTTCAGCAGTTTATTGTAATGTAGCCACTTTACGGAAGAATAAAGGCTACTTTTGTGCATGAGAATATTCCATGTCCATAAAATGTTGACCTTATTCTGGAAGATAGTGTTGTTATCTTCCATCTATAGGTGAGCACGTATATCTATAGCAGATAGACATATTCACAAAACTGGAATTTTCCTAAAAGATGTGCAATGGAAGAAGCTACTCAGACAGTCCCGCTGGTTACTGTCATCCTGACCATACAGACCTGCCTGCTCTCATTGGGAGCATCTTCTCACAGAGTCACCGCTCATCCTACGTTTCTCCAGCTGCAGGGTAATCAGTGGCACCTACCGGTGCTGGGGAAAGCCCTCAGGGAGTCAATGTGATAAATCAGTGATTATAATAGAGGTGACAAACGTGTTACAAAGTAAACAATGGCATCTTGTTCTTCCAGTTTTGCTGACTAACAAGGAGACTATTTCTTCATATTCCAGATTTTCTCTTACCTCCTGTTTGTGTCTATGATTTTCTTTTCTGCTGATGATTTGTGTACTTTTGGCCATGTTGGAATGACAAGACAGTGACATCTGGTGACCAGTTTTGTATATAAATTTTATTTTTTGATACTTTGCCATGAAGCAGTACCCTCAAATTCTGCTAATCACAGAAAAAATCCATTAATAAAGAGATAACCTCAGCAAGACCCATAAAGTGTATACGAATGTCACAATTCTTTAAATATTAAGTGATTTCTTATCCATGTAGCCAGCTGTCTGCCCACTGCCAAAAGCTGCTTCCAGTCAGGTCCTCCATTGTCCCCAGGTGTCACCTACATCTGCTGGGTGTTTGGCCCGAGTTGCTGACTGACCACACACATAGAGGGCTGTGTGTTATTTTTAGATGAGGAGGAAGCAGTCACTGAAATAGAGCTGATGTCTCTATGTACTTCTTCAGAAAAACCCAAAGCAAAACCTCCCAACTCCTCAACCTTATTTGCTGTCACAGCTTCGGTGTTTTTTTCCTAAGTGGGTGCCAGCAGGGCTCCTGCTAACAGCCCGATGTCTCGGCTTGCTGCACTTCCTGGCCTATTAATTTCATAAACAGAAACATTAGTGCTCCTCCTCCTCCGGGCTGGGAAGGGGATGTTTACACTCAGTCTTTATCAGCGAGTGCTGTGGCTGCTGAAGCTTTATCTCTGCCCCATCACACTGCTGGATCACATCATCACTTTAGCTCTCAAATGTTCCTCGGGTTGTTCTGATGATATTGGAGAACAGATTGAATTTATCCAGAGATGCATGAATAACAAAGAAATCAAGAGCAATAAAGTGCAGGGCTGCCTCTTTAATCAAATGGGTTTCCTGCATTGTCCTGTAAAGAGCTGGGGATAAATGGCACTGCTTTGGACCATTATTCTCCTTGGCACTGCTACCAGCACTCCCTTAGGATAAATAAGCTGTTGCTCTGGGAAGAAATTTGATCCAACACTTCATTATCCCCCTGCCGTTTCCTTGCCTCCTCCTCTTGGCTGGGTAGCTCAGTGGGACCTGGGGCTCCCCACTGCCTGGGGAAGCCGTGATGCTCCATTCCCTTCCCCTCCTGTTCCCTCAGGTGACAGACGTGGCTCCAAGGCCATCGTCACGCTGAACTGGAGCCAGTGTGGGAACTTTTGGTGTTAAACCCTAAAAATCCTGCCCTGAATGGGAACTTGGGCAGAGTCCTCACACAGCCAGGCTGGTAGCACAGATCACTGCCTTTTCCTTTGTGTGGTGGCTGCTCTGTCATTCCATCATATTGTCTGGAAATAAATTTAAATCATCATCAATTACTAATCTGTGCTGTTGGTATCTCCACTGAGGTGAATACAATGCTACAAAATTTGTAAGTCTAATTTCTTTACATGTTGGTTCTTTCTGTATTCCCAGCTCCTGCAAGATTTTGCAGATATGCAAATTATTTTTGATCCATTTTTGGGAGTAAGTTTTAATTATTAATATTAAAAAAAAGAATAATTTTTGGAGCTGTTAGATATTTTAAATTGGTGTCATTTTCCTATCTGTACTGCTGAGTATAAATAAAAACGATGATTGCAGTCCTCTGACTTAATGGGAGTAACCTGGCAAGTAATATCATTCCAAAGCTTTTTTCAATCTTTCTTTTTTTTGCCATCATCTGAGCAAAGATGGATTTTTCCATAGTATCATTATGAAACATTCATAAACAATAATGTTTTCCTGATTGTAAGTGGTATGTTTTAAATTACATTTAAAGCATCTGAAAGTAATTTATCCCAGAGCTACATGGTGTCACTTGAGAAAAGAAAATCAAATTCGCTTTTGAATTTGCTGTGACTTCAGTAGTGCTTGTAATGGCAGCTCAAGCTGCTTCTTAGCAAAACAGTCCCTGAGCATCTTGAGGTAGCATATGTGTGTCTCTGTGTGTAATTTCCCAGCTTCAAGAGTACTTTAAATCTTCACTGCCTCATTCAGGTGTCTCTGATTCCCTTGACCTTGTGAATATTTTAGTGTTGTACTTTCCAAAAAATTACTATTGCAGCTGCTATTTAACATTTTAATTTTTTTGGAGTGTGTAATGCTATAAAGCCAAATTAGAAAAATTACAATGTATGTTCATACAAATTAATTATTCCTAATGGTTTCCTGCCCAAATACATATTCCTTTCTGTGAATGAAATGGAAAGGCGATTCTTTACTCTGCGAAAATGTCCATATGTTTATGCAGATCTTAATTTACAATCTCATTATAGTTCTGAATTCTACTAAAATGTATTTCTATTATAATTTTGAGGACATTTTTTTCTTCTTGACTCTTGTCCTCTCCCTGCTGCCTGCAGGTGGTTTGAAAATGCAGCTGGTTTACTGTTCTGTTCAAGGTTGCTTTGGTACTGTAGGAAATGATCTGTTCTTTCTTGTGGCCGTGAGGAACCTGTTGGCTGTCTTCAATGGAATAATTTGTATCCTTAAATCTCCACTGTGCATTGCATTTGTATCCACAGCTCCAGGAAGATGTTGCTTTTTGGCTCATGAGGTTCTGCAGATCCTGGGCAGGTAGGGAGCTCCTGTTCAAAATATTTCTTCTGCATCAGGACATGATACAATATTGTGAGCCTGGGTCTGTTAAAGTATAGAGCCTATCATTTATGTAGTGTTTTTTTTCTGGTAATGGAAGGTGTTCCCACGTTCTGATAATCACTGAAATCATCAGCCTGCACCACTTCTTCAGGGTTCATTTGTTAAAGGAATTCTTTGTTTGCTTGAGTTTCTTAGTTGGGTTTTTTTGTTTGGCTTGAGGGTTTTCTTTAGGTTTTGCTTTTTTTTTTTTGTTTGTTTGGTTTGGTTTTTTGTGGTTTTGTTTGTTTCTGGTTTTTTTTGTTTTGGGTTTTTGTTGTTTTTTTTTTTTTTTGTTTGGGTGGTTTGTTTTGTGCTGGGGGTTCTTTTTATCTAGTGAATATTCTTTGTATAACATATATTACATTGAAAAACCCGATCTTCTTGGATGGATAGTCCTTTACTAGATCTTGTGTTATGTAAATGTGACATCAAGTCACTAAATACAAAATATCCCAGGAAATAAAGGCCTGAAAAGGCAGAAGAGTTGTAGTAACAAACTTTGTGTCTTTCAGCAGTACAGAGACTTCGAGAGCAGAGCTTGCGCTTCCCCACACAGAGGGAACACAAGGATGGCCTCCCCCGTGGAGCTCAGCCTCACACATACCCCGGGGGAATGTAAGGGGAGCACTCAGCAAAACCCTCAGGAAGCGTTCACTGATGTGAAATACCGGCAGGAGGAAATCTGTGTCCTTGAAAAGGAGGTGCAGGATGTGCTGCAGCGGTGCCTGGTGCAGAGGAACAGCGGGGTCTGCTGTGATTTCACACCGGGAAAGATGCTGATCTCATCCACCTGGAGGAGTCTGAAAAATTTGCTGTGATTGCAGAATGAAGCCTCTGCAAAGTGTTTGGTTCTCACAGATAGAATCATCCCTAGTGACAGAGCAATCTTCTTTAACCTGATTTAACCCTTCCATCATCTGACAACCTCATTCTATGCTTGTTCTCTAACACAGAGAGCTGGTGATGTGGTACCAATGGGTAGGATTTGTTCTTCAGAATTTAGCAGAAATCTGACAGTGTAAAAAATTAAGCCTTTAAGTGTTTCCCAGTCTATTGTATTTTTGTTTCTCTCAGTTCTCACCTGTAGCAGGGGATGGGATAAATACTGAAATCAGTGGAGACTGTTAGAAGGAAAATGTCCAAGCAAAGATGACAAGGAATGGTGAAACCCAGTAAAAACATCTACTTATTTGTAAAGAAAGGCAGTGCATTTTAATGATGTTATAGGGATGATCACAAATCATTTTGAGAAGGTTTAAGTATGATTAGCAAAGAAAAAAAAGACAACTTTTTTGATGCTTTAGTTCAGCAAACCAATTACAGAGTAACTTAACTGTGGTGTTACTGTAGGTTTGTGTTCAATCCTTAATGCCTGAACCTTTTCCATTCTTAAACAAAATCTCACTTCTGTCTTGAGTCGTACTTTAAACCTGGACTAAAGGGCATAGAGGCTACCACGGTCTGAACTCAGGGTCTGAATTCCACTGGAACTCCATAGCAGCCTCTCCAATCTCTCAGGAGGAGGCAAAATTAATCATTCAGGTCCAGACAGTGACTTGTGTCTTCCCCCTTACCAGGAGACAACAACTTTTCCTACAAGAGACTGGGAAACAAATCTTGCACATTCTCTTTTGCATGGTGTACAACAGGATCTACAAGAATGAGTGAGAGCAGAGAGGAAATGTTCACTTGTGTGTCATTGCAACAGAGCTGCTCAGCAACACATGGCCAGGGGCAAGGCCTTCATGCTGACCATGGCAACTCTTCAGTGAACATAATCCTGTGCTTGCTTAAGGACTCTGCTGAAAATGAGACTCTCTAATCCAAATCAGGATTCAGGCTGACTCAGGATGTATTTTCTCCATAGTCCTAGCTCCAAATGGTGCAGAAATATCAGTGGTGGATACCTCTGCCCCTCTAACTCAATAGATTGTAAGACATCTTTTCTTCCCATTCTTGCTGTGATAAGGAAAGAAGTTACTCAGGATACTCACAGAGTCGAAGGGTTTGTCATAAGGTCATTTATCTGTTGTACAGTCTCAGACTCCTGTGAAAAGAGGTAGATACAAATTATTTTATTTTCTTTGAAATCACCCACCTGATCTCCCAACTCACAGAAGTGGGATGAGTCTTTGAGAAAGAATGTGCTGACAGTGTCAGCCCAAGGCATATTCTCTTAGATATTTCTCAGGACCCAGACCTCTGCCAGAAGCAGTCCAGTCTTGAACCACACGATCTCTCCTTTTTTATAATCTTACACTACATAAGCTTATGTTATTTCACAATGAAGCTTTCCATTTTTGTAATTACATAAGCTGAACTCTGAACACGTATGATCATACTGGTGACTCTTTCCTTTCTCCTCAGCTCTGTCCACCCAGGCTTATTGCTCATTAATGTCCTTTTTTCTTAGAGCATTTGGTGTTTGCCCCAAAGGGCTGAAAACAAGTATTGCAAATGGAAAAAGCAGTAATTTTGTGACTGAGCTGTAATTTTTGTCAGAGGAAGCAGAGCCTGACTGCAGCTGTGCAGAACCTGCTGCCTGGGCATTGCAAATGCTGCAGCATTTCCTGCTCTGTCCCTCGCTGCTCCCTGGGGAGAGCCTGTTTTCCCAGCTCTTCTTCAAAAATGCATGTTATTGCCAGCCAGATGGATGACCTGGAAATGTTAAATAAGAACTAATTCAAAACCAGCAGACTGCAAAACTTCTAGGCTAAGAAAAAAAATGGCACAAGCTAAATTTAGAAGGCAGAGAAAAATCAATTAATAGAAATGTATTTGAAGGAACATGCAAAATGAGGCATAAAAACTTATATAACAGGTCCTGTTTTGGCAAGAAATATAGAACAAAATATGGAAAGAGTGATGGAAGTGGATAATAATTGTTTGAATGCTTTAAACAGGTTAGAGTTTGTAATATTTTCCACTTAAAGTGAATGCAGACCTCATGTGTTGTTATTCAAAGGCTTGGAAGTCTTTCTTCCTTAACCAGGAAAGGCAGTAAGAGATGTAGGTCAGCATGCTGGAGAGTTGGTTGAATGGCAAAAATGAATCCAGAGGGACAGGAAGATGCGCTGTTGTTTTCTCTCTCTCTCTCTGCAGAGCTACACAGGTGCTGTTTGGAGATGTTGACAGGTAACATTTTCCCCTCCCCATTTTAATTTCCCCCAGGAAGCACCATTCCTCCAGTGCCACTAACAGTGGACTCTGTTCTAGTACAAGAAGATATACTGATTTATGGCATTATAACAGGATCACTTTTCATGCTCAAACCAGCAATTATCAGCAATTTTGGCGATGTGTTGGAATCTACGTGGCTGTAAAAGACTCTTTCCAGTTAAATAAGTTTTGAAAGTAATTTGAGGCCTTTGCTATTGCAAAAATCATTTTATTAAAAACTGTTTCATAGCTATTCCATTCCAGCATAAACCCACTTGATTACTAAAGAAATTTGTCTTCCTCAATTATTTTAAGTCATTGATGGCTTATGTGGCCATAAATTGCCCCCTAATGCCAGTCCAGAAAGATAATACTTAGGCACCCTATTTTTTTTCCTAGAGGGATGCTTATGGGCTGGTGGGAGATGTCCCTGCCTACAGCAGGGCGGGTGGAAGTAGATGATCTTTGAGGTCCTTCCAACTCAAGCATTTATATGATCAAATTGGAGTGGGAAAGGGAGAGATTCACACACTGTGTGTAATATCCAAAGCTAAAGAAAATATGCCATTAGATATGAGATTCCAGGTAAAAGGAAGTAATTTTTTTTCCTATCTCTGGTGTTTCACATAATTGCCATTCTGCTGTTGCTATGGTAATGACAGCACTTCTCTGTCTCTATACCGTCCTCTTTTCTGTCACTCAGATCTACTTACATGTGCTCCCTTCTACTCAACATATGAATTGCTCATGTAGATGATCTTTTTTTTCATCTTGCTTTACAGATTCATACAAGAAACTTATTTTAAGTCTACACAGAACTTAGAAATAGATATATGCTTAAAGGCTTTGCTGGACTGGTACCAGTGCTGTATTTCTCAGAGGATCAGCCACTGCAAAAGTGATGGGAGCTCTCTCTTACTCTTCACAGAGTATTTCAAGGACCTCTTAAATTAAGGCAAACATTGTCTCTTGAACTGCTTTAGCAAATTGGCATGAGAAAGACTGAAATTAAGTCTATGCTATTTCAGCAACTATAAACTTTCCTCATCCTGTGTGATGTTACATTTAGAACTTGGCTGAAAGAGAAAGGGTTGAGGAGTGGCTGCTGAGCATTATTCATCATTTACAGTGCAGACCAAGATGTAGTGTGTGATTGGGACACAGGACTTTTTCTTTGTTTGGAAGGCTGTTTATAGAGTTCCACAGTCCAAATGAAAGAGTTCACTGATAGTGGGCAGACAATTACAGAAATAACATAACATCACAGAGTAGAAGCCTTGACATTTCTCCAGCATAATGGACACTTCATTTTCATCTTTTAGAAAATCAGAACTATTGAATTTGTGGGGGAAAAAAAGGATAATGTGGTGCAAACTTTTAAGGTGGAGAAGTTTTATTACAAAAATGGTTTGTAGCTGATTATCCAGATGAATCCTACTTGGAATGGGTTCCTCCACAACAGTGCCATGCAGTAGCATAAGAAGAGTAACCTGGGGGTGTCATTTGTAGCAAAGGTGGTAAAAATGGTGCATATGCTACATGAGGGAGAGAATGAACCCAGTGCTCCTGGATAGCAGAACTCATTCTAGTTGTTTCTCTCCATTTAAATTGTGATGTTGGGAACTAGTTTGGTGTGGCTCTCCTTCACTCTTCTGTACCACAGGAGTGACATCCTAGTTAAATTATCGTTGTGGCTCCTGCTCTGAATATGATCTCTGGGATCCTGCAAACGCACAGCAGAGCCTCTGCTATTTTTTCCACAGACAAAGATAACTTTGAATTAGAACTCTGAACATTTCAGGATCAAAGTATCCAAAACTGGACTCTGTTTCTGCATAATGTGAAGGAAAAAACCCACAGTGGACAGATGGGGAGATGCTCTTCTTTCCTTATCTTTTCTCAGCCTCTTGCCCCAGTTCCTGCAGCAGACTTTTATGTCCTTGGAGAAAACCATGAGCATCAAAACATGAGAAAATGCAAATATTATGATAAGATGGGCTAAGCTAGCAAAAGAAATGATGTTGTTTTCTTCCCAATTTTCAGATAAACATTAATTCTGTCTTATCTCATTCATCTGAAAAATACAGTTTTTCCTATTTCCAGTTGTTCAGTGACAAGTTCCAGCTTGTCTGGAGTCCAGCTTGTGTGGGCCTGGCAGCTGTACACAGTGTCTGTAATTTGTCTCCTGCCAGTTTTGGGGCTTTGGTTTTTTTCCCATGAGGCTCACTCAGATTTTAAGCTTGGGCTGTGCACAGCACCATTCCCCTGCAGAAGTCACTGGCCACAGCAACTGCACCTGGGGCCTCAATGTTAGAGGCAAGTGCTGGCCAAGTTGATTCCCATGGGAGTGTCTTGTCTCTTCTGTGTGGCACAGTTTCCTCAAAAAGAGCAAAACATTGTTAGCTTTGGGTTTACACTGCATTAAAAAAATGTGTTTTAAAGGTAGAAAGCTCTTGCAACTCATCCACAGATTTGTGTGAAGGTAGAAACAAGGCACACCCCACACCTTCAAGTTTTATAAATGAAAGAGAACCACTGTAGGCTCAATTAACTGCTAGAGCTGCATATAAAGCTACAGAAAAGTGCTATGGCAAATTTGACTCTTTTCTACTTTTGTATTATACATTATAATGGCATTTATGTATATCCTGCCTTTTTGGTTTCACTTCAGGAAGGATTGAACCTCAAATCAAAGCGAATTCAAATTTTGCACTGACAAAGACCAGAAACTGGTTGTACAATCAAGTTTTTAAGAAAGACACTGAGGGAATTCAGGAGTTGAGAAGGTGATTTTTGGGAAGATGAAAAGGTTAAAGTTTTTAATGGTTTACCTGGGATGTCACTCTTTGAATTGACTGTATTTTTAACATTTTTTGTATTCATTTTACAGGGGTGATTAGCAAGTCATATAGCTCTTGTAAGCTCTGATTCCAAGTCCACTATGTAAATCCGGCCATTTTTGCATTTACCTCATAATGATATTTTAAACACAGTTCCCAAGCTATATTTGAAAGGAAGATAGACTTTTATCCAATTTACATGCCAGAAATTAGCAATGAAAACTGACATGAAAAAAAAATTGTGGTTCTTCCACATACTTATATAAAAATCCAGCTTTGCAGTCCATAGCAGGAGGTTTTAATTAAGCCTGCTCTGGTCCATAGTACAGCAGTAACAGGAAAACATTAATTACCCTGCACTAATACAGGATGTCTTGAGATCCTGCCGAGAGCCTCTTTCTCTGAAGAGCCAGAGATCACTGTCATATTAGCTGATAGGATCTTTCAGACTGTAAAGGTTTGAATTGATTGTAACTTCTATTTTTCATTGTGAAGAAAAGTAATTAACAGTAATCAACACTGGTTAAATGGAAAAGATACAAATTTCAATAAGTATAATGTATTACAAGTACAGAGGGGATTGGTTTTTTTCCTAAATTTGCCATATTTTGAGACCTCTGTAAGACCTGCTAAATGGCCTCCTTCTCCCTGAATATTCTTGTCTAATTTGGCTTGTTGTACTCAGTGTCATGGTATATTTGTTTTCTCAGAAAAGATGAGCTAACTTTGAGTAAGCTATTTTCAAATTCCAGATATGAAACTCAATTTATACAGAACTTAATGCTTGAGGACTCATAAAGTCATTGTCAAAGTCTGAGCCAGAGTCACAGGCTCTTATTATGTACAAGAATTAAATAAAATTATTTCGTAAATCCAGAGAGGACAAGAAACGGAAGTGTCATTTAAAACAAGAACAGCACTTAAAGGCCCCCTTTACCTGAAGAGGTTTTTCTCAGAGGTTCTTTTTGTTTTGCATTTATGTGATTAATACAGGCCTGTCTGTGCTTGAGGGGAGCGGGAGCAGTGTGATCCCCAGTTCCGTGGGAGACCTAAAGAAATATTCATCTGGTGAAAGGACATGGCAGATTTGCAAAGAAGTTAATTGCTATATTGTGATGGCAAAGATTTTTTCAAAGGCAACTCTGCTAGGAGCTGTATCTGCCTATCACCATCCCAAAGCACCAACAGTTTCTATGTAAAAAGCAAAAAAATATGGGGGAAAAAGAAGGCTTGTTACCCTGGCTGTGTAAAAGTAAAGTTGTCTACAGAAGAGTTTCATTCTTTGCACAGATAAATATGTGGGAGAGTGGGAAGTGATCTCAGATCCCCTGTGGTGTTAAGATATAGGCCTACCCTTCTTGTTCAATTTAATTTATAATAAGTATTCATTTTTAACAGTGCTTCACATAAATCATTTAGTAATAATCCATCCTCTTGGAACCAAAGCTATAAAAATCAGCTGGATATGAATAATTGGTGCTAAAAGATAGGTAAAGCTGTCTCATTCTCTATAAAAATGTCTCCCTTTCTGAATCAGTTCAGCATTTTCTTTCTCCTTGAGAGGCAATGATATTTGGGCTGCAAAAGGATAGAAAAGGAGTTTCGTTTTCATTAAAGATTAATTTTTCAAAGATCAATAAGAAAAGCCCCATCCCTTCCCTTACACTGAGCGTATGAAGAAAAGGATTCTTCCAGAAATTCACAAAACATCTGTACCAAGTTGTCAAATGGCCTGGGGCCATTACAGTGCCAGGCAGCTTTGGATTCATTAGTATTACTGGCATGACTACTTCTAATAATTAGCCAGGTCCCTCTGGTGAGCAGCAGATAGTCTTTATAACTGAAGCCATGTCTCAATTACATAAAAGAAAGCGAGTTGCTGCTCACAGAAAGTACAATAGGTACTTTGGACATCTGTTTTTTCTAGATGATTAACAAACCTGATGTCTCAGAGAGATTTGTACTTTCTTATCTCTTTGCACAAAAAGTTGATTTTGCTTATCACTGCTTTAATTTAGTGACCCATTGAATCAAATTTATAACTGGAAGGCATGAAAACATTCAGTGATGACTTTTTTTAAATGGGGGCAGTTGGTTTTTCCTTGGGTTGTTTTTTCCTTGGGTTGTTTTTTCCTCACTCCCCCCCAGATCCCTTGCTATCCCAGAAGCAATCCCTTTATTTCCTCTCCTGTATCATTTTAGGAACGAACATTTTTGCAAACAGTTAAAAGTACTTTGTAGAGAACTTAAATGCAATGAGAAGTGGAGATCAGGAACTCCTATTTTCAAATTCTGTAAGCACATTTTAAAACTAATCACCAATAAAGCAAAGGATCCTTAGAGAAACAGCCATAATACTGTATTTGCTGTGAAAACAGGTCTCCGTGGGTGTGTGTTGGAGCTTTCTCTTTTCATACAGCTTTAAGTCTCATTCCGTATGGCAAAAAGTGACAGGCTACAAAGGCCTTACATTCATGATGAGTTTAATCCCCCTGAAATCAAGGAGAGTTTTGCTAGGAGCTTCAATTGGGGCTGAGATTTCACCTTTGGTTTTTGGAAAATATGTTGGCTGCTTCCCAGTTTAATGTGATTTATTCATCTCTTCCTTTTAAGTTTATCCTCTGATTAGCGGAGTGAGACTTGTGTGGCACCTTGCTTAAAAGAGGGAACAAAGTGTGGATTAGAGAAGTTGAAAGAGCCAGACATGCAAGGGTGTTTATTAATGTTCTGTATTATTAAGTTTATTCTTTCATGTGGCATTCCCACAAAAGGTACAAATGTACAAATACCTGAGAAGGAGAATAATCAGAAGGGTGAATAGGTACGAGATGGATTATTGTGCTTTAAAAAGAAAAAAAGTATAAGAGGGATTTAAAAAGAAATATTAAAATCATATGCCATGAAAGTAGAGCTGAAAAGCCTGGACACAATAACAATTTCTGTGCTGCTCGTTGCTCCAGCCATGCAAGCTCATACAGAGCTTTGCAACTAAAGAGCAGATGATTTTTGCCAGAACTGAGGAGCTGGTATAAAATGCAGACCCAAGGCCCATACATTCATCCTCAAGCAGATGCATAAGGCCATCGGCTTCAAGTATCTTGCACAATTGCCTCCATTAATGTCCCACACTCTTGAGATCCAGGCTCATTATCTGTGTCCTGTCACTGCTCTTTGTCCTTGTGTACACAGCCAGTATCAAAACCTGAAATAAAGAAATGCTCTGCTTAAGTGAATTTCTACAAGAAAATCATCCATGTGCAAAAAAAATCATCCAGCATTTCTAATTGTCTGTCACCTTGGCAGATGTAATAATTCTCTGTTGGTACATTTGATAGCAAGGGCCTGAATCCTGGCTTTCTTTATTAGCTACTGACAGTAACCTGGTCCCAGAAACCTTCACTGGGGTAATTTTTACCTATATTTTACAATACGGGGGGGGGGGGGGGGGGTGGGGGAAAGAGCTGTGAAATCGGTAGCGATTTGTATGATTTTTGTGTTTGTATTAAAGGTGTGATTAACACCTGGCTGCTCTGCAAATCAGCCCTGACTGATTGTATGATCTCTGTGCCTACACTTGTCTGCTGCACTGGCAATAACAGAGGAGCACTCGGGTTTGGAGTCACGGCTGCTTTGGGCTTAGGCAGAATTGGAGGACCCATTTCCTTCCTTTCTCCAGTAAGTACTGGCACTGCCCCATCCAACCAGCCCCCAGTGAGTTCTCTCGACATTTACTTCTGGCTGCAGATCATATCACAGTTTTTTTCTCTAAATATAGAGCTGAAAAACACACCCATTGGGCATTGCTGTAGTGTCACTGGTTTTTAACAAGCACATCATGAAGTCTTCTAAAAAAGTGTTACCCTGTTCTTTTCTCAGATAGTGCAAATTACCTGTACTTTTTTTTCTTCTCCCTGTTGCTTAGCAGCCTTTAGCACTTGTTGATATATCATTTGATATCATGTACAGATAGATCATGGTGCAGCCACAAGAGTTGGAAGGTCAGATATGCATTACATGATTTTTATGTATATTTCATACAAATCTCTATAGACCTTCAAATGCAATTTGGCATATTTGCTCTCATGGAATTTTTTGTCCTGCTGTCAACAAGCTGTGTACTATTCCTTGGAAATCCACTTCAGATAGCCATTAATTATGCCTAGTTAGTGTCCAAATAGTTAATTTCTTTTCTTTTTTTCTTCTTCTTTTTTTTTTTTTATATTTAATAGCATGCTATCATCTGGCAACTTAATCTTTGCTTTAATAAGCAGTACCAACACATTAAAATGATGTGAAAATTATTACATTAACTTTACAGAAAAAAATATCATTAGTACAAAAAGCACATTAAATTCCTCAAGGATACCTCAAGTGCATGGATTTTGACATTGATTAGAAGGCCTTCTGCAGAAATTGTTATTTTAAGATGTTAGCTACCCTTTTTCCCAATTTGCAATAAATTACCACTCTCTGTCATAGAGTGATATATATGTTCTGTACAGATAGGATCTTAATGCATGTAAGAACATCTCAAAGGGTATAGCTAATTCGTAAAAAGACAAATCACAAAAATCACAATTTTTGATTATTTTGGCTGGAGGTCTGGGAGGGAATCAACATAACAGACCTGTGTTTAAACAGATTCATGTGGAATAGTAACAGTATATGGACAATGGACAGATGGTTTTTGTGTTGCACTGATGTCGCTGTTATCTGTTTCTCCACTGACACTGCACCTGCCTGTTGCAAATGCTTATGTGCTGTTCTAGATGTGGAACTGGTCTATATTACTGAAAACCTTTCAGGGACACCACACTACTCACTTTGCTGCCACAAGTTTTATAAAATGAACCAGATTTAGCTGCACTGTGGGATTATTTCAGGCTGCTGCTGCAACACAGAGCAGCTCTAGATCTGGCATCGCTCAAAATAACATGAAGCATCCAGCTCTGTGGGTGAAATTCAAACAGTGTAAGGCTGGAGGATGTAGCGGGTTTGGCTTTCCCGTCATTCTGGCTCATCTCGGCCTTAGCAAGCAGTGCTTGGCTCAGATTTGCAGAGCAGTCAGCATCTGAAGGCTCAGACAGACCTCGCTGACTTTTGCCAAGTGCCGAAGTGTGCCAGCAGATTCTGACTCCTCCCTGACTGACATTCTGTCTGCCTGACTTGCCTGGGAGCTCCTGCAAACCCAGAGAGACAGGAATGTTCGCCTTTAGGTACCCAGAGGTTTGCAAATTTGGCCTTAATCCCATGAAGTGATCTTGGATTTCTGCAGTCTCAGAAAGGCAGCTCTGTTCTCTTAGTTATCAGTCATTCTCATTATCTTGATTAGTTTTCCTGTGATTGGGTATCTAATTTTCTTCAGTGTAAGAATTGTCCTGGACCTAGAGCCGTGGGATAGAAGCCTGTGATGTTGGGGGTCTGGATTTGTTTCTGGGATTGACTGATATACCCCAACTCCCTGGTGAAGTGAGTCAGGATCTTGTGGCTCCTGGGGATGGTAGAATGGACGCATTAATATTCTCCAACAGCTGCTTCTTTTTACCTTTACATTTTTTCCCTAGTTATCTTACGATTTCTTTAGCCTGCATTTCTCATATGTCCTTTCTAGTTTTTGAAGATGACTTTATCTCTTGTCTCTGGAGGAATCTGAGCTACACTGTAATTCAATATATTGCTTCAAAGCACCCAGAGTGCTGTGACCCTGCATCCCACACCTTAATCTTAATTTCTGAAAGTGTGTGAAATGAAGCCTGCATACAGATAGATCTGTCACGGAGACTTGAATTCTATTTTGTTTTTACCTTTCTGCCAGTCCATGTTTTCACACACTGAGTTATTCTTGTTTATTTTCAGACCTTCTTTATCTGGGGTGGGGGGGAGGGGGGAAATAAATAGGTCTGTTTTGAATCCCCTGTCTGCCATCTAGCAAGCATTTTTATACCAATAGCACCAGCAGATTGCTAGATGTACTTTTAAGTCCTCTGCTTTGGAGATAAGATTGATATTAATCCCATCTTTTTCAGTAATCTCCTGAAGTATTTACCTGCCTGAAATCATCATATTTATTTATTTTTGAATTCCAAATCCTTTTATTTTTAATATCCCTTCGATATGCTTTTCATTTCAAGTTGCTTGGATGACTCATTACTAGTCTCAGGTAGAGAATGCATTTTCTCTGCCAGCCACTGAATAACAACTTTAGATGGATTCTTTTCCTTGGATGATTTTTATGATTATTATTTTTAATCTTAGATATGTCTCCCTTCATGATATGCTACCAGGTACTAGCAATATATCTGATTGTATTTTGCACTGAAACTCTTTTCTGACCATCTGAAGGAGCATTAAAGTGGGAGTAAATTATTTGTTGCTTTTTCCTGATCCTCTTAAATGGCCAACATAGTGAGAAAGGGATTTTATATAAAAGACAGCTATATCCTAAAGGTCTCTAAAGAAGCAATAGAGAGTTCAGCCCCCAATGGATAAAGGTAAGAAATTTGACTGTATATTCTTAAATAAAGATTTGTATGCTAGAAGACCTAATTTAGAAGGGAATTGTTTGAGAGATTCTCCTATTCTCCCAGGATTAGTGTAGGAGAGGCCAGTTCCTACCCATTACAGAAAGATGATCCTTATCCCAGGCATTTTGCTGGTTTTGTCATACAAAGCATAAAGCTTAAAATGCCAAGGTAGCTGGGTTTATAACGGATTAAATTGGACTTCAGAAGTTTAAGATACGGACAAAAGGCTGAAAATAATAGAAAAGAGTAATTAAACTTATTAAACAATGGTCAAAACCAAATTAAATGCTTATAAAGTTGTAAAAAGTTATGAATTTTCAAATATGAAAATGTGAGAAATGAGGCCTCTGGAAATTTTCCATCCATTTCTCTCTACTGGAACATACAAAGTGCGGTTTCCTGGCTGTTTCTAATGTAACTTATTTTAGGAGTACACCTGGGAGCCCACCAGATTAAAATGGGCTGCCAATAATTTTGAAACCAAAATGAAATGTTCTTCAAAATAAGAGATTGCAAGTAAGTCTTAGAATTTTCTTTCCTTGAGGCAAGAGCTAGAAGATAGTTGAAATTATATTTGAAATGGGTTTTGTTCTTTTTTTTCTTTATAATGCATACCAATTACTCCTACAGTAAGTAGATCTGGTTTCCTCAGTGTGTTTTCAGAAGACATTACTTAGATTATAGATAAAGGCACAATTCTACATCCAGACATGCATTAGTAAAGAAACAGTTCCTTGCACCTGCAGGCTCTGCCATCTGTATGGCTCAGAGCACCAAATTTGGACATCTGTCTTGGAGACGTCCACCAGCAAAATCCTCCTATTGAAAAACATCTTCAGGTGTCCTCAGGATTTCCACCTTGGTTTTTATGAGCAATATTTCTCACCAAGGAACTCAGAAATTATTTATCACCCGCTGTGCTCAGAGACGGGGACTTACAGACTTACCATCCTATAGATTAAAAGCCCATTCTTTTTCTGCTAGTGAAGTCAGGAGGATTGCAATGGACTTGAATGGAAACAAGTGAGGAAAAGAAAAGGAAGACCAGTTACAGAGGTAGTGCAGAGAATGGATCTCCACAATTTAGTGGACAAACCTGATATTAAAATGTAAATGACACAAAACCTTTATCACTCCTCCTAAATCTGCTCTCAAACCAGCTGCTAGACTTTGAAGCACTCATTGATTAAGGGAGTTGGGATTTATGACTCCTAAAGAATCAACTTCCTTTTGTCTGTCAGTTAGTACATGACAGGAACTAAAACCAGTATGGAAATAAGTAACAGTTTGCTTTCTGGTTTTAATGAAGTTTGGCAAAATAAGGTCAGAAGAGGAGTATTTGAAGTTGCCTTGGGGATTTTTCAGACTTTTTCAGTCAAACTAATGCTAAAAATGTAAAGAAAAATATGACATACATTTGGACCATGGTTGTCATGACTATAATTGCTTTAGAATCAGCCTTGTACTCTATAAAAGAAATGTGAAAAATTTCTGTTGACATGTTTGGAAAATGGATTGACCCAGTGTTTACTCAGTAAAATAATTTGATGTAATCATGATCCACAGCTGGTTTTTAGCATTTGCAGAAGCCAAGAGTTGAAGAGAAAAAAAAAAAGAATGAGTGAATGTTGGACATGTTGGAAGTGTTGGAAGCATTAAGGATATTAAATATTTATATCAAATAATTGTTTTTGCAATTCGCTCTCCAAGCTAGTGGAGCTATTGTGTATTGGGTAGGTGGTTTATTTGTTCTTCTAAACTATGTGAGTCTGGAAGCTTTCTGCACTGTTTGACACAGACATCTTAAAGGCCTTGCATTGCTCATCCTGCCAGGTTCCTGCAAAGAATAGGCTCAGAGATGTGAGAGTTTGTGTAGAAAGCTCGTAAGGAAAAATCCAGCGAAACCTTAGTTGAGAAATACAGAGCATTAGCCAGTCCTGTGCATCATCCCATTTCCATTCTTTTTCCACAGCCTCTTTATCCTGTTCAGCATTTAGCAGCAGTCAAATGATCTCAGGCACTGAAGGTTTTCAGCCTAATCCAGCAAGGCATCAGCCTCAGTGCAAATTAACCATGTGCAAAATGTCTGTGCCCATTCCAGGTGAGCTTAAATGTGCCAAAAGCTGCACATTAGTTTAAATGCTTCATAAATTCAGAATCACAATCAGTGATTATAGAACACTTTGGAGGCCAAGAAGCTGAAAAGCACTTTTAAAAGATAAATGAAAATAATTTATGATCATTATATTGGTGATAAAACAATGACATATGCAATTCTTTATTATTCAGCCCTTATGCATTTTACTAAGATTAACGTTGTCAAGTTTGTTTCCAGCAAAACACGACTTTTCCACCTTCGGAAACTTAGTCCCTGTAAAAGGGTGAACAGCTGCATCTTCTCTGTAGCAGGCAGTGGAGCTGCAGCAGCCCAAGTGACACACAGAGAGTTCAGTCCACTGGGCTCGAGTGGTCTGACACAGAGCAAGCAGAGATGGATGCACAGAGAGCAAAGGCTCCTTCCCCGTGTGCCTCCTTGCACTTCGTTTTGGGGATGGAAAAGGCCTCAAGCAGAGTTTGCTTTGAGCTGCACTGTCTCAAAACACGAGGCTGCAATGCACCACAGTGTCTGTAAGCCATTCCTGCTGCAGGAACGCTGTGTGCAGGCACAGGCCTAATCACTTTATGTTTAATCAGTGACTTTATTTTGCCATTTTTTAAATACACTGATTTGCAGAACTACATTTTGATAACCCTCTCTGTTTTAAGAAATGCCATCGGTACAGATTGGCATCACAGATTAATTAGGTAACACTTCTGGTTAGTCCAGCCTATTGCCAAGTGTCATGATGGGACAGAGTCACTGGTTTTAAACCTTAGCAAAGAAATTTTTTCTTCTCCTCTCTTTTAAATCTGCACTGCTATAATTATGAAAAGCAACTCATTTTTACCGTCACCTACGGGCAGAAGCTGTAAGCTGCTATTTCTTTTCCTGTACAGCTGTCTGGTTCAGTAAATACATCTTTGGGGACTCATTTGCATTAGTTACCAAGAGATGATTTGCAGCAGTGAGTGGTGGTTTGTGCTTTACAATGGGCTCTCTCAGCCCTCACTTTCTAACATGATTATGAGCCCTTCTGCTGTTAAGGGAAGAGCACAGATTCAGTGCTGTGCAGGAGACCTGAAGGTTAAGACTGAGTAGGCAGGAGGAACATCATCTGGCATTCCCCACAGCATCATGTAGCAGAATAATGCCAGACTTTCAGCCAAGATCCAGCAAGGTTTCCATTTTTGAGGCCTAACAACTGTCTCAGGGAATTCTGGTAGAGTTCTGTTTCATGCTCTAGGAGCTCATGAGAGAGATTAAAGTGCACCTATTAATATTTGTAGTTATTAAAAAAGTAGAACAAGAAAGCCAAAGGGGTCTGCATTTAGATTATTTCAAAGTATTTAATGTGTGAATGCATTATTTCAAAAATAAGATCAATGAGAACCCAGGAGATGGGGCATTTTGGTTTTAGTAGAAAAACAAAGAAGAGATGCTAAATCCTTCATGAGCAGGGAAGCTTTCTCCCTGAGACAAATGTGCTGGCAGACATGTCCCTGCAGGTGAGTGGAAGTGGGGAAGGGGGAGAGGCTTGGTGTCTCAAAGAGTTCAGAGGAACATTTTGGAATACACTAGAAAATCAGGAGAGAATAGGCCCCATTGTTTCCAGAAACACACTGTTCTTGTTTCTTTAGATAACCTGCACAGTTGTGATTTCAGGTTTCTTGGGTTTTTGGTAGTACACACTCAGGCTTTTTACTGTAAGTCCACATCACGAAGTGTTTCTCCTGGCTGGCCTACAAAGAAATGATGGCACAAATTTGCAGTAACAAACTCATGCCTGTGTTCCAAGCTTTTAAAAAACACTGAGGAATACGCACAAATTTTTTTTTGTTTAATCTTCAGTTCTGTTCTTCTAAAATTGTTCAAAAGCATGTTGATAAACCAAAGACATCCAGTTCTTTGGGCTCAGCTACCTATAGGGGTTCTAGCCCATCATTACAGCAGTCTTTCAGCTTTATCATATGGTGTTCACTCTATTTTTATCTTTCCTCATTACACACATTTGTTTCATAGGTAATGGTTATATAAATCAAAGCCCATTTTAATTAATACGTCCAGCACTTTTCTTAATATTTCAACCTTTTTTTTCCCTCAGACCATTTATCAAATATATCTGTCAAAAATATTTCTTGCCTACAACAAATATTATTTTGAAGTCATACTCCAAAAGTGAAAAGGACAATCTATTTGCTCCTAGCTAGGACTGTTCCGTGGTTGATCAAAAATGAGGGGGTCGTTGTGAGATAATAGTTTTGGCGTAGATGATTGATGTCACTAATTGGAGCCTGTGCTTTGAGGCTCGGTAGACACACCAAAGACTAACTGGACATGAAAGCTGAATTCCCATCTCACTCTCACAAATGAGCCGTCTCAGCTGGGCTTGGAGCATGTTGTTTAATCAGCGAGGAGCAGCCTCTGCTGAGACTCCCAGTGTTGTTCCTATTTGTCATTAAATGGGGGTCATCAGTCTCCATGACTGTCCCTACAACCTTTGTATTAAATTTGCTGTAAAGAAAACAAAATCACTGATTAGGGAGGCCTGGAGATGTTTGTCAGAGCTAGAGGTGCCTCTCTTGACAGGAGACTGAGTATAAAAACAAATCTCTGTAAAATAAAAAGCTTCCGTTGATCTTGAAAGGTGGGGGGAGGATTATGGATAATTTACGGTGGGAGAACAAAATTGCCAGATCATAAACACATTGTCTTTCTGTCCATCAGAAAATTGATTTTGGTTGCTCTTTTTCCTCAGCTGATTTGTCTTGGGGTAAGTTCATATTTTTGAAATGACAAACTTCTTTTTACCTTGTCAAGCAGCTTGTAGAAATACAATTTTGTTTCTTTAATCATAATACAGCGCTGAGTGTTTAGTATCGTGCTTTTCCTCGCTGTATGGGCTTGCAGAGTACTGGGTTTGTTGCCAAATATTTGTCCAAGATTGTAGTAAGGCCCTTCCTTCCTTCATACCACATCCAGCTCTGCGTCTCCTCCGTCCTATGCATTTCCCTGGATCCTTTGCCTCTCCTCTGTCAAAGTTCTTTTGTTCTCTATTTAAAAATGCTTTGCTGACTTGTGACCACTTCCTGATTATTTAGGTTAAAATGTGCGCTTGGTTGCATAGGTACCTACACATGCAAATAGTTACAATTTTAAACTAAGAAATGTGTAGATTTAGCTTATAAAAAAATCAGACACAAAATGAAAGGGTTTGATGCTTTGCTTTTTTTGATGTTTTTTGTTTTTGGATGTAATGCAGCTGGGAATAACATTCCTTCCCTGTTTGCAAGTACACAGAAAAGTGTGTTTCTTGATCAAATAAAATACATTTTATTACACTATAATTACAGATGGAGAGACAGAGGGGAACCCTTATAACAGAGACAATTATATTTGGAAGGAAAATAGCTTTAGGACTGAAAACTAAAGAATATGGCTTAGATAGCACGATAATGTTCTTCGTAGAAAGTGCTGAACAGATCAGTTTGGAACTTGCTGAATAACTCAGGATGTTGATTATAGATAGCCCTTGGCTGTTTGTCTGAAAGTAAACTTGGAATTGTGCATGGGTTTATTTGGTAATCATAGTAGTTCAAGCAATTTATCTAATCAAGCACGTTGCAAGTCATCTACCACCAGATTTTATTTCTTGCTTGGATCTTTCTGCCTTATGTGACGTGAATAAGAATTTTCATAAAACCTCTAGATTTCTGTTCAAGAATGGATGTTTAGCTATGGACAGGTCCACAGGCAGGAGAGAAGAGTTCATTGAAGCAGCAGCAGCAGCACAGAATCCCATGCAATCTACTTCGAACAGAAGCTGTAACAGATTCTGTGCCTCAGTTAAATCAAATTCAGAACTTCACAAAGTTTAAGTGGGGATTAACTTGGCCACAAGTGTAGTACTGGCCTTCTGCAAAGGTCTGAAATCTTGCCAGAATTTATACCTGGAATGGGCTAGTTATAATAATTTAAATTAAGACAAGATAATGTTTTGTACTCGCAGATGGCACAGAGGAACAAAAGGGGCTGATCTTGTACCAAAGAAATTAGGATAAAATGTCAGTTAAATTAGTTAACTGCATAGCCTGAGCTAACATGAGATGCTTCAGTGCATCTAAGACCTTGAGTTATAAGATAAAAGCAGGCCCAGGGATCACAGCAGCTGGTTTGTCTGCAGCTCTTTGCTCTCAGCAGCAGGTAGGATTTTGGCACCATTTACATTTAATCATTCTTTTTTCTGCTATGCATATTCCCCAGTATTTATAATTCTTTTGATTAGATTTATGGCCAGAAATGCTCATTAAAATAGCTGGTAATTATACACATTTTCTCGTTTTCCTCTTGCTGTGCCATCTGAATTTAACTATGACCCTGGATTTAGCCGCAGCCCTGAAGGTGAATATATGCAGAATGTGGACTGCCTGCTAAACGTGTCCACAGATTTCTCTTGCTTCCTGGTAGCTGAACGACAAGAGATTTGTTCAGGGTCAGAGAGCAACATGTCCCTCCAGGCCACACAGCCCTCGGGCTGCAGCTCCTGCTCTGAATTGCAGATAGACGTGGATGTTATCTACCTACTTTGAACGTTCTGTGTTTCCTGGAGCTGCCGAAACCATGCAGTGAATGCACATGGCAGCATAGAAATAAAAGGTTAAGTAGGAAGTGTCCAGCAGTCCATGGTCCTGGTTGATGGCATCCTGAGAGCTCAGGGACCACACTTGTAGGTAACTGAGATTACCTCTCTTGGAAACATGGATGTGTTGCTCTTCATAGCAGGGTATAGCCAACAGTAGATCAGTTCAAGGGGGTTCAATTCCTGCTTTACCTCCTGTTAGCCCCAAACATATTTCTGTGAGTAGGCTCCATTTTGGTGGTGTTTGCAAACCTTCCTGTGTGACACCTCACTGGTTCCTCACTTTATTCTCAATGTGGAGCCATTTGGAAGCTTCTTTTTATGTGGAAATGGACCTTCCTGCCTTGAACACAACTGAAGTGATTTTTTAATCCCATTTTCAGCCCCATTTGAGTTCCCAGTTTGTAATGAATTGTAAATTCAAGTCAGTTCGGACTGAGGTGTACTCCAGTTCCCGAGGTTTGTATGCTGCCTCAACGACAATAGTTTCACATGTATCGTTTAGCTTTCCTTTAGTCTCTCTCATCTGATCTCTCTCCAGTTCCTGGGGGAACTGGTTTTATCATGTTTCCAACCCTTCACTTTCACACATCTAAAGCATCACTTTTTTCTGTTCTGAAAACCCAGCATCTGGTTATGCTCATGCTGAGCAAAATGAAATAGTAGAGGCAAGGGCACACCAATTAGAGCTCTGAAGAAATCACAGTCGGCTGCCGTTCCCAGGAACATGGAGTACTTGTGCAAGGTGATGCTATGATTGCCTTCCACTTGAAAGTGCTGCAAACTCTTTCAACAACTTCCATGGGTGTTTGCCTGAGAACTGAATGACTCCAGTTTAATTTAAATGTAAATGAAAAGTACACAGTGTTTAAATGTTTAACAGGCACACGGAGGATTTTGCACAGAGCAGAACTGTTCACGTGCTGCGTTCTGTCAGGTTTATTCAATTATGGCACATCTAAAATCTTTAATCAGATCCAGATGATTTTGTCCCTCCCTCCCCATCCATGTAGATGGCCGTTAGGAAGACTTCCCAAGAGCTATGCCAGCTTGGCTTCTGCAAGATGCTGCTGGTTTCCTAAATCCTGGCTGCAAAACAGCTTTCATGACTGCAGGGCAGAACTAATGCCTTCTAATACTTTCTTCTCAATGAGCAGCAAAATCCAAGCAAATGGCAGGAGTCAGTTCCTGCAGCAATTCCGGGTCCTGGCAGGCTCTCCTCAGGAGTTCCTGGCCTCTTTTCACTGCAGTAAACTGTATGTCTGAAAAGAAGGACAACAGGGAGTCTCTTTAACTTAAAGCTTGCAGGGGTTTTAGAGAGACTGTTCTAAGGTGCTTGTCCATATCTTCAAAGCCTCCAGTATGTTCTGCTTTCTGCAGAGAAACTCTTAGGAGTTCACTGTACTTGAACAGTCTTTCCTACTGGTAATTTAGGTATTATTCCAGACATTCCATTAGTTTCACTATGGATTTTGATTTACTTCATGTCTATACAGTCTCCAGACTGTTCTTTTGTAATTAGAAATTTTTTTTTTTTTTTAAAAGCACAAAAATAGGATCAGGCCAATACTTCTATTGCACACACCTGTAGCACAACAATGCTGTTCTCCCTGTCCTGGATCTGAGGGTATCCAGGTATGTGAACAAGAACAGCACACCAGTTTAGACCTCCTTCAGCAAGGGCAGTTCTGATATGATTTTATTTCCTATGAAACAGCAACAATATTGATATTGCAAAAAAAGGTCATCTTTACTGTCTGAATTGTTGCAGATTCTAATTACAGGTTCTTGATACAGTCTTTTTAATTCATCTGCCCCCCAGAATTCCATTTTTTTATCCCCTTCAGCCTTTGGCAGTCTGGAGTTTTCCTTATTAAATATATCTGCTCAAATGTAGAAGTTGCTTTTAATGCTATAACATTAAAAGTAGAGGTATTGAACCCTGCTGAATTTCACATTATTTTTAGTTCTCTGACTTGCAGGGGATCGGTAACCTGGGAACGTGTGGGCAGTATGGACAATTCATTCTTCACACTGTTCAAGAGCTATGGATTTAATCCTGTATGTGGCAAGTTTGTCAAATTAACAGATTCTTCAATTTTGTTCTGGCTGCTGCTAGGGGTAAGTAAATAGAGATGGAAAATCCACCCATCTCACTAGGAACTGGCTCCAGCCCTGGACATGTTGCAAGCACAGACGTAGGTGATGATGGCTGAACAGGGAAAGCTGTAAACCAGATTTTGTTGTGCACAAGATTTCTTGGTGGGACCCCCGGGTTTCTGTATGTATCAGTTCCACTGAGTTCATGCAAAGAGGAGCTGAATTCACATGAACAGGGTCTGGTTGACACTCACTCAAAATGCTGTGCTGAACACAAGAATACAAGGTACCATTGTGCACGATGTGACAACAGAAGTTCCCCAAGCAAGTGCGCCCTCATACACTACACACTAGCAAAAAGTCATTATTGAATTTACTCTGCAGAGCAACTATGAGACAAATAATTTCAGTCCTTTAATTACTCACTGTAAAGAAGCTCCATAAATAATTACTGATTTACTGACAGCAATTTAGTTGGTCTAAGAACCCAAGATTAATAACGCACTCTGCTGTTCTCTGGAATAATAGCTTGGGTGCCATTTCTAAACATTATGTATCTTCATCCTGGACTCTGATAACTGTCAGCTAATCCTGACCAAAGGAGCTATGAAAGTGCAGCTAAAATGGAGATTTCTTTCATCTCAGTAAATCTCTTTCCCTTAGTGCCTGTTTTTCGCCTTAGTCAGGTTCCTAGTGAAGCAATCTTAATTTATTAGTTTAATTTGGGAAATTAGTTGCTGTAGGTTTTGATTATATAGATCAATGGACAATAAAAACATTTTGACTTGAGTGAGATTTCTTTTCCTTCCGCAGGGATGCAAAGAGAATACTGAAATAATTTAGACCATTATTGTTTCAGAGACTAAAATTCAAATACTAAAGAAGTATTGCACTGAAATCTCTGGTAAAGAGAAGTCTATTGTTGCCAAGAAATAACTGTCTGCAACTGTGTAAAGACATAACACATTAAAAGTTTAAATAAGTAATAACTGCTACGTTAGAAGTGTCCCTCCCAATATTGTTGTAAATTGTGTTTTTGAAAGCTTCTAGCTGATTTAGGAGTCTAAGTCACATCACTAGTGACATGGGACTGAACCCACATAGCTGTATCTTCAAAAACATTTTTGAAAGTAGTTGGACATAGCTGCTATTTGAATATTTTTCTGGGTCTCCATTCACATTTGAGGAGTTAAAGATGTTTTAATGTCTGTGCCTACATGGTTTAGACTTTAAGGCCTGTTCAATGCCTTTTACTACTTGCCCTTCCAGCTGCCCAGTCACTTATGAAAGCAGGATTTAGCCGTTCAAATCCTTTAGACCTTGTGGTGCTTAGTGCAATGGCATGAAAAAAATGGAAGCAGGCTACTTAAACATACAGCTTAAGTACTCAGCAGCAAATTATAAAAGTCTGCGTAGGTTAGGCTTGAATTCAGGTTAAGCAAAAACCACAAAAGTACTCATGGTGTTTATGGAATAGGGTCCCATTAGTGCACAGAGAAAGTAATCCAATGCCTTTTATCCTTGTGCAAATGAAGAATGATTCTTTGCTCACATATTGTTCTGAAATGGGAAGTACCTGCAGGAAAATAATCAGGCCAGAAAGGAAATGCTCTGCCTGTGGTGTGTGACAGCTCCTGTGCTCCTGAGTCTGTCCAGTGCCACCAGCCGACACTGTCCCCCATTCATGTCTCATTTAAAGGCACGAGCTCTTCATGCCCAGCACTGAGCAGCTTTCAGTGCTCCAGAGCAGACCAGGCTGGGTCCTGTGCTCCACCCACTGCACTGCTTGGAGCAGCTGAAAGAGCCAAAGCCAGCACAGCTACAGCTCGCCGTGGTGCTGCCTGCCTGGGAGAAGGGCATCGAGCCAAACTGTCGGGGATGTGAGATCTGCTTGTTCTTTGCCTCGATAACAGGTTTTAGATTGTTCTTTTAACATTTGGCTGTTTGCAGAGTTCTGCTTTTCCTCTAAAAGAGTTTTGTAGGATTGATGGGGCACCTTCACTTGGCTTTTTTAAGTCTAGGTTGCATCTTGGTACACTTGCGTTTGCAGGGTAACATAGAGCATTTACTTCTTTTCCCACTTCTTTAGTTTATAACAGAGATGGAAATCAAGGACTTCTTTAATGGGTTGAAAAATCTCCACTGCTACTCTAATACTGGACTGCTGTGTACCTTGTGTTGTTTTGTTTTAAGTTAGGGCATTTTCCCTGAAACACAATTTTCTTCATCATGGAATGCAGTACGAGGGAGAGGTTGCACTTCAGAGACATACCTGGCTACAAAACATTAGTTTTTTCTCCTCACTGTTTCCATTTCTCCTGGAAATGTCCCTTATGTATTCATTAGGGAGATGATGGATCAGTGTGGCACAGATCTGGAATAAGATTCACACCAGGAGATGTGAAAAGACAGTATTGAGATAGAGAATGGAATTCTTTTCATATATGGGATAGAAATACTCTGAAGACACAGTATCTGTTTTTGATTTCCACAAATATTTTTCTTCCTCTTACATTTCCATTCTGAAATTACATTTCTGTAGAAAGACCTTGTATTTTTTCTTTATTGAAGTGAAATGGCGTGTACTGTAAACTGCTGTCTTAAACAGTAATGTTTTGCTCAGGACTCCTTGCTGGTAACCAGTGAACCACAAATATATCCCAAGATGAACAATTTGAACAGAAGAGTAGCACATTATTTACTTGAATTCAGCAGCAAACTTTGATTGAAGAGGGTCTGTACCTGTGTTGGTTCCCCAAGAACGTCTGAGTGTTTGACCTAAACACAAAAAGTAGGCATGAAAGCGTGGGGGTGATTTATTCCAGTACTGCTTTCTTTTTGCCAGAAGCCAATTTTGATGCACACATTTCTAGTTCATCATGAGTTCTATCAAATGAGGAAACAGACCAACAAGTGACTAAATGTTTTCTAGCTGGCACTATGTATAACCTATTGCAACATTCCATTTTTGTAAGACTTCAATATTTTTGCGGTTAATCACTGCCACCTGACTCATACCACTAAAAATGATGTGGGAATGGCAAACTGTGAGCATTTGTGACAAGATTTCAGCAGACAGTCTGAACACCAGTAGTTACTCTGAAGGAGTTAATGAATGTCAATGTGTCAGCCAGTTCCAGAATAAGACATGACATAAATCCTACTGAAATGATTGGAAGTCTTTCAACAAATTTACTCCATTAGGCTTCAAATTGGAGGGCTTATCTACTAAAATGGGATGGTATTCACTTGTTTCTATTATTTGTCGCATACTATTAATTACAATATTTTTATCTTTGAATAATGTCAATGATTATATGTGTTCAAAATGTCTGTAGCCTTTCTGTGAGAAAAATCATTCAATCCTGAAAGTTCCTGTCCTGTAAACAGTCCGAATCAAATTATGACAGCCTGATAGCAACTTGTGTTTTTTCTGCTTCACCGTCCTTTGCTTAACTGGAAGATAAATGAGACAAGAAAATTAAAAGTAATGAAAATACAAGATAGCCAAAACAGCTCAGATTTTCAGATCATAAGTTTAAGGTGTATAGACATACTGATATATACCTGTGTGCATACAGAAATCTCTAAAGAGCAGCTGGCTTGGAATTTGACTAATAGCTGGGAAACAGGAGTTCAACTGAAATAGACAGCTGAGGTTACATTAACTCAATAAAAAACGTAGGGCCTAACTCAAAAAATCCAGTGTATTTAGCAGAAGTCAAGCGATTTTCTCATTTGTCTGGCCAGCTTCTATCAAGTTCATTACTCTTTCTTGATTAAATCTTTTCTAATGATTTCTGCCTGAATGAGAAGGAAAGGAACGGTAGCCACCAATCACTCCTAAGACAGACTCTGACAGCAATGCATATGGATCATTTCTGTTCAGCTGGATGTAAGGCTTTAATTCTTCTTCTTAACTGTAAGGAAAAAGGTTCCATCAGCAACAAATATCCTAAGGGTGTAAATTCTAAGGGAAACTTCTACTATGTTGTAGCTGGCAGTAATTAGAAGCTTGGAAAAAAATGTTGCAGGTTTATCAGGAAGAAATATAATAGCGAAAAAAGGGAACCAGTGTAACAATGTTAAACATTTAAGTTGTTACAGTCCATTTGTCTCATAGAATTTATTTATCCAGAGGAGAACAAAAGGCTACTTTTGCCTCTTTGGTGTTTTCCTGTAGTTGGAGTCCATGACCAGTTTGGTCTCACCTGAAAATGAGTGATGGGCACCTTTTGGCCTGAGTAGAGTGACTTACACAGGACGAGTACCCTGGTCAAGACCAATAGGTATACAAGCTTTTTCATGCAATCAAAGCTTTCAGTCAAAGTTATAGGCAAATTTTCAGTTTATCCAAAGGATTCAGTTCTATCCTAGCCCCAATACTGGCATGGTGCTCACGCCTGTATCTAGCACTGCCCTCTGCTTATTAGCAGGTTCACGTGCTACTGCTCCAGTCTGGATAGTGGATTTGGGTTGCCTGTACCTGTTTCAGCATTACAGGACTCGAAGGATTCACCCTTCTCCAGGCAGCAATCCTTGGGAGAGAGGGAAGGGAAAGAGCCTCCTCAGCTCCTTGAGTAAACCTGTGCTTACAGAAAATGAAACGTGCTGGCCCTTCCCTCAGTCTGGCCTTCCAGATAGAAGGGAGGGAAAAGTATTCCTTTCCCCCCAGCCACCTTTCATTTCTTATTTTTCTCTTTTATCTACTTTTCCTCATGAGGGTGATTGTAAATGTTGCCTTTTCTGACAGAGAACTGGGCTGCTCTGAGCAAGATAACAAACACATGCTCTTTCTGCCACTTTCCTTATATAAAATAACATTTCTTGTTCTATTTGCTTTGCTGCCATTTCTTATCTGTAATTTGGATCATAAACCAGGACTGTCTTTTTCCAGGAACACTAAATAATATAATGTCTGGTAAATTGTGAGGATTTTTAAAAAATTTTGTTCTGAATTTTATGATGTTTCAAAATAGATACTTTATAGAAAAGACAAAAACAAAAGCCCTTTATCTTCTTCATTTCTGGCTGCTATGTTGACTTGTTTGAAAGTGTTTTCTTTCCCTTCTTTACTGAAAATTGGCTTTTTCTGGTCATACTAGTGTGGGTTAAGGTCTGATCCAAAGTTTACTGCTGTTAATACCAAAACTTTTGCTGTCATCAAGAGTACTATTTGTATTTATAATAATAATGAATAGCATGTAAACACTGTAAATACTGCACATAGAAGTGCTCAAGAGAACGTTTCTCACAGATTAGGGCACAGTTTACTGTTCTGTCTTTAAAGTTCCTGGTGTCTTCAGTTGCTAAAGAGAAGTGAATGAATTTCTGACTGAGATGCATTGGGATTTACTGCATTCGTCATCCAGTAATCCATCAAGACACTCCTGTCATGCTTATTATTGTGGTGCTTGGCTCCTAGAGCACTGAAACTTAATTCCTTACTGGCTGAGGCACACAGAGAACCAACAGGCGACCAGGAGAGTCAGGGGCTGTGGTAGCAATTGGAGGCAATTGAGTCCAACCAGAGATTGGAGGTGCTGGCCTGGGCAAGTGGCTAATTAAAGCTGCCTTTCTGGTAGCTTATGTCAGAGGAGCCCTGACATAACCCTCAGTAAGGGCCTCTTTGTTTCTCTTGAATGCCAATGAAATTATTAATAAGAAAATCTATTTTAAGTGCTGCTTTCAGTTTGGGTTTCCATGGAGACTGCTGACCTACAGTAGGAACAAGGCAGGCCTGGGAAGGAATCCCTGCCTGGGAACGGGCTGTGAGTTGGATGGAAATACAGCAAATTACAGCTGTGCACATCTGAGGCAGGGTTTATCCAGATGTCATGAATTTCAGGATCAATTGTTTCCTTATTCAGATAAATCCTTTATGTGCTGCACCCTTGCAGGTTACGAGATAGCAGAGAAATTAAGTTGGAAAGCAGCGGCAGGAAGCATCCAGCAAAGGCTGCCTCGAGTCAAGGGTGTAAAACAGGACCTGGTCAAGGTCACATTCCCACAGTACTCTGCTGGGTTTGAGTGGTAAAGGGTGAAATAACCTCCATCATGGGAATTTATTCCTCTTCCCTTGCCTGTGCTGAGAGCAGAGACCTGGGTTCACACTTGAGGGGCAAACAATTACAACCATTACTTATTGTTAGAAATTCCAACCAGCTGCTTCTACGTTTGTGCCCTCGATCTATCCATGTGGGAGAAATACCTTCTGTAGAAACTGGCATCTTAAGAGTCCCCAAACCCCTCACATGCCAAGTTCAGAGCATAAAAGTAAATAAGGCAGCAAGAGGTGGTGTTCAGCCAGCAGCTGCTGTTCCAAACACCAAGCCAGCCCAAAGGAAGCAGGAGGCTCTCAGAACATGAGCCAAAAAGTAGAGGGGAGGTAAGGAGCAGGATCAGAGCCCTCAGGAGGGCTGGGGTCAGTTTTAGCTGCTGCAGAAGTCAGGCAGAGACAGGCCCTCAGGTGGCCCCAGCTCCATAACTCAATTGCTGCTAATTCACAGCACTTCAGGATCTGTTTCACAGAGTGTCTGGAGAGGATGTTTTCAGAAAAACTCCCAGCCAAGGATGGATTTCTGTAAATGAGTGTTTACAAATAAGCCACTTACCCCCCAGGCTTTATAGATAGCCACAAATTTCTGTTTTTCATAGAACCTCAGTCTGCACAGCCAGGCAGAGAGATGTCACATGCCCATGTTACAGGAGAAAAGGAAAATGCAGATTGCAGAAAGGAACATTTACAGTACCTGATGTAAGTTCTGGCAAGAGCAAGTAAGAAATGCCTGAGGAGTTAAATGAACTGAAGAGGTATTTATGGGAAGGGAAGGGAAGGGAAGGGAAGGGAAGGGAAGGGAAGGGAAGGGAAGGGAAGGGAAGTAATCAGCTTAAAAGGATGAAGAAGGGAGCAAGACCTGTGAACATATTTGATTGCCATGAATGAAGCCCAGCTTGCCTTTCACATCCCAGATGAACACAGTTTGACTTGCGATCACTTTCATTTTATAAAACCCACCATCTGTAGGGAGAGAAAGCAGAAGGTAGAAGTGGAGGTAACATAACCTCTTCCCTGTGCCAGTCCCAAAAGTTAATACTGCAAAAGCAGCAGTACCTGTAGACCATGTAGGAGGCAATTGCCTATATTTTGTGACATCTGTTGTAGTTTCACTTGAATAGATAATGCCAGATAGGTGAAACAGGGAAGTTAGGGGAATGACTACACAAGCGACGAAAAATAAAATTGTTCTTAAAGGGTTGTGGGAGGCACCTAGTGGTAGTGATGCACCTTAAGAGAGTTAATTGCCAAATAGAAAACTGGAATTTGAGAGTTTGAAATGTGCTTTTAAAAATAATGCTTTTTAATGTCATGAACTAAAAATAAATGTCATGAACTGAAAATGTTTAAAAATTATTAAAATTGTTTACTCAATGGTCAGATTAGAAATTCAGGCTTCAAATTGCTAAAAAACCAGGATGCTGTCTATTTATGCAGTGAAAACAAGGGGCCACAGCTCTAAGTTCTTCCTTTCTCTTTGGGAAGGTGCAACGTCTCACAAATTATAGTACACAAAGTAGAGCTTAGCTGTTTTGAGCTTCCCGTGTGCATTTCTTGTGGTGTCATTACTGAGACTGTTATCTGAAAAAATAGCTCTGTTAAATGAAAAGCTCTGGTATGGAGGAAGAAGATTATCTATCTTTCCTTGTTAAATTACTGTACTGATGCACAGCCAGAAGGGACTGTGTCTTTCTTGCAGTTAGACGTTCACAGGACCAAACATTTTCTTAACGAGAAGACGTTATTAAAAGTTGCTCTGCGAAGTGTTTTGTTGGTGGCCATTATGAGTTACGGTTGATGTGAGAGCTGCAGGCGAAGGACAGGAAGGTGTTTCAGGGAGTTTGCAGACACACGTGAGCTCTGCAGGTGGATTCCAGCCTGCTCCACGTGGGGAGCCTCGCTGCAGCCTGAATGCACAGCTGCTGTGCGCAGTCCTTGAAGCAGGACTAAAGGTGCTGTCCCTGCCTCAAGCTTTCTTACAGCTGCCTTAAGCAAGTCTCTCCAGCACGTGTGGGCACTTTGTGAGACCTCTCTGAGCTCTGCCAGCCAGCCCGAGCTCCAGAACAAAGCTGTAATTGCACAAGGCAGCAAGTGCTGGGCTTCAGGCTCCTCAGTGCCTGGGCTTGTGGTACCCAGTCCTTTCAGGGGTCTGGGCTGATGATAGCCTAGACAGTAAGTGTGATTTCAGACGTTTGTTCGATTTGAACTGCTGTAGATTCAAAGAGAAGTTATTCATAGAAGTGACTTTTTTGATTTTGTGGCCCAACTATTACCCTTTCTGTCCACTGAAACGCTCCAAAGTAGCTCCTCTGATCCAGATAATCTCTGCCCTTAAGACAGCAGAGCACAGCATGAGTTATTCTCTTTTGCAGCACAAATGTATCCTGCACTGGGTGTCTGAGGCAGACTATTCAGCAAGGGTAAAATAATAACTGAATCTGACAGAAGTGCCTTCTGACAACCAGAATCTTTCACGTGTTTTTTTTTCCATCTACATCGTAGAACTGAATGTAGAAATGCAGATTTGTGACACTCCGGGTGATTCCTGCTCCCCTACTGGAAAAAAAAGAAGAAAACCCCACACTGCTGCACTGGGGTGACTTTTTGTCCACGACAAATGTACAGACCTGACTTTTTCTGTGGTTATTCATTTTCCTCAGTGGGTGTGAGGGAGAGGAAGTACCTTGAGATGGAAAGAAGCAGCAACTGCACAGTGCAGACAGGAGACAAAGGCTCTGCAGCTGGGCTGGAGAAACAGCTGCTGTGCTCTCCCCTGCACGGTTTAGGTGATGCAAATTCCACCTCCCGTGAGGCTATCTCTGGTTCCAGCTGGGAGAAGCTCACTCCTGAAGAGGCTATAAGCAGCAGAATACCAAATAATGGATAGCCTGGTTTTTAAAGACTAATTCTGGGGTACTTTTTGCATGCTTTATGTTGGTTTGACAGGTAAACATGCAGTATGTTCTATTGACTACACATTAGAGATTTTAATGCATAGTATACAATCTAAATGCACAATATTCTGCTCACCACAGATAATTTTTTAATTAATTATGCTCTTTGTTGCTGCTGCAGAAAGCAAATATTCATAGTTGCTAAGCTTCAGAACCTAAAGCCTCCCACAGAGTCACCAATACAGAGGGTGAACGGCCCACAGGTTGGTGGGAGGACTGAGCTTTGCCTTTTTTCCTCTATGCACACATGCTCATGTATTCCCCCCTCATTTTTTAATTTCCTTTTGGAGATGGCAAAATATGACAAATTAGGGGTACAAGACTGGCTAAGTGAGAAGACATCACATCATGGAAGAGTCACATTTAGTTGACCTGTGCAGAATCTGAAACAAAAATGCCTGAAGGAAATATTCTACAATCAATATAATATGAATTTTAAGTCGTCTAAAACCTACTAGATAAGGCCCAAACTTTCCAACAAGCATTTGATATTTGCTTATGTTGAGATACTTTTAGAGGGTAAAAATCTTTGTTTTATTCTGCATTTTCCTCCAGAATATTATGAGCATGAACTAAAACTAGGTTTTTGCAATGGCAGAGTTGCTAATCGTGCTGCAGTTTGGTTATTTTTTGGTTTTTTGTCTTGAACTGTTTTATGCTTTATTCTCTTTTGAAAGTAAATATCAGCAAATACTTAGCTTGGAGAATGCTTAAAGGAACATATACAATGGCCAATCAAGCCTGATTTTATTCAATAACAACAGAAAATAACAGGGGTGAGAGGAAATTTCAGTCGCCTTTGGCATAGGTAAATGAGACAGCCTAAAACAGCGCTCTTGGGAACAACCCTGAGCAAACGAACCATCAGGCAAAGAAGGTGTTTGGTAGAGATCCATTGAACGGTGCTCAGAAGTCCCTTATGACTCAATGTTTCTGCTATGTGTCAGCACCTGGTGAAGATGCTGATGTCAGTGGTACATTCAGTGTTGTAATCGTCCTTGACAAGATGAAATACGGCCTCTGAATTCCAAGAACATATGGGATTATTGAGAAGGAAAATTGTGTGAACAAGGGCAATTATAGCAATAACTATCCATGACATACTACATGGAGTCAGCCAAGCATAACACAGATATAATGAAAATATTTTTAAAGGCAAACATGATGTAAGCCAGTGCCAAAATGACCTAATTTATTATTCTGTCACGAATGATAAATGTCAATAACCTCTGTGTTTCACAAAGTAGCAAGAAAGCTTTCTTTTATGTATGCCTTGCTACATGATTTTAAAGGATACAAAGGGAAGAAGGTTTATTGAAATGGGATGAAAAACCTTTCTCATCTAAATTCCAATCTTTAATTTTCAGCATATAATTGCTCTAGTTATTTTTCCACATCTATGCACCTATGCAACACAGCTGGCAGTCTGTTAAATCACCACAGAATTAGCTCTAACCTTGAAAACGAGCGCTACAGGATTGCATCCCTATGATGGAGCTGAGATTGAGCTGTGACGTTTCTGGACTTACTTTATCATTTTCAGATAAAAGTGTAACAGTAATGAAGCTTTCATAGAAGAATTAGTTAAAAACCCACCACTTTTGACCTGCTGTGGACCGAAACCATCCCAGAGCCAAAACCAGTTTCTGAGCCTGGTTCTGCATTGGCTGTACTGAATTCCAGAAGTTCTCTTTCTGCTGGCAAGACCCAGTACTTTTATTCTCTGGGTATAACCTTCAACACAGAAATATTTCCTGTGCATTACCTCAGCACCCCTGACACGGACAGCAGGTCCTTCATAGGAGTAAAGCTCTGCTTGTGTAATTGCAACAGTAGCACTGATAGGGAACCTCAATTGTTATGCTGTTGTTTATAATCCATGGCAAAAGAATAATTTTAACAAAGTCCTTTTAGGAAATTAAGATTTCTTATTTATTTGAGGGGGGAAAAAAACCAACAAAACTAAATTATTTTACTACTTACTGGCAAAGACATTCTTGCTACATTACCTATTTTTATAACTCACATTTCATTCAATTAACATTTCATACTGTTGACAAAACGATGCTGTCCAGAAAAAAAAATATTGTAATAGCTGCTATATACTAGCCCATAAATAAACTGCAAGATCTTCAAGCTTCAAAAGACTGAGGACAGGAAGAGATTGTTTAAAGATTCATTTGAGCATTTCTTATTCAGTACATTTGCTGCATTCAGTACCAAGAAAAACACTTTGAATCAAACAAAAAGAATGGATACTGATGGCAACAGAACACATCTGTACTTTGTGGGGATTTTTCATCAAAAACAGAAGAAAAGCCCATCCCCAATGCAGCATTGTAAATTCAGTGCTCCAAACCTCCTGTGCCATGAAGAAGGCAAACTGCTTCACCACAAGCCTCATCCACCAGTTAAAGCATGGGATGCAGGTTATCCACAGAGGATCTTGGGGGATAATCAAGGCTCCCTCAACACATAACACTCCTATCTCCCATTCAAAAGTGTAAAACCAAACACATTTCCATGCTCGTCCTATTTTTGGTGAACAGTTTTAAAACAGAGCATACCTGGATGAAAAACTGATTTAGCCCTTTGTACTACTGCCATTGTGTACTGTCATTGGTATGTCACTTGTTTGGTTTTTTTTTTTTTCAAACGGACCTTGGGCAGTCACAAAAGTGGCCAATACAGCACAGGAGGAAATGCAGAGAACGAAAATTGTGTAGAGGGGAATACTCTTAGGAATTAAGATTAAAAAAAACCCCAACCTTTTGTATGTTGTCTTGTTCATTCACAGAACTTGCACTATAATACAATGATTAGAAGAGAAATGGTCAAGGAGGGTTTCAATCTCTGTTTGTGGTCACAGTGTAAAAAAACCAAAAACAAACCAAAAAACCAAACCAAAACCAAAAAAACTCATATGCTCCAGTATAAAAAAGTATGCTTAAATACATTGTCTGCACACAATACAAACTCTGAACACTGCTATCACAGTACTCTTCTATTCCATCTCCTCTGTACATTCCAAGGGCTTTGTCTACTGTCTTTTGGGGGGAAAAAACCTCATTTTCAGGCCAAGAGAAGCCCATATATAGGCACAGCTGTAAGACAGAGCAATGCAGAAAAAGCTAGGAGAAAACCATACACAAAAGCCAAAATAAAGACACAGCCATTTACATGTTTAGCTTTTACAGATCCTCTGTTTGGAGTTAATTGTCAATGATTGGAGTTATTTGGCAGTAGGAAACACGGGATTAAAGCCTCTGTATTTCATGCACGGATATGTGTGATATGCAGTTCTGCTCTGTTCTAGCTGCAGAAATCCAGCATTGATCTGGTGCAACTGAAATAATTTCTGTAGAATGTTTTGAGCTGTGAGCCTGACAAACTTGGGTGGGCTCTGGACTTCCAGTTTGGGGATCACACCAACAAGTCTTGGCTAGGGAGGGGAAAAGGCAGGAAAGATTGGGCCGAACTGAAACTTACCATTTTTTTTAGAGCAGGAAGGAAACCCAGACAAAACTTGTTTTGGATCAAACAGAAATTAAATGCATTGAGTTTTTCTAAACTTTCAATTCTATGTCTTTTGGATTTAACACTTCACTAAATTCAGTCATAATTGATGGGTGTTTCCAGTTCCCTAAAGATCAATTTACTTTCATCTTACTTTTTGATAAATTTACTATCCAATAGAAAATTTCCACTCTGCACATTATGGTGTAAATACCTTTTCTCTTGGAAACCAGTAGCACATTCACCGGGACCAGGAATGGTCTGAGCTGCTGATGACACAATATTTAATCAAGGTTAAAAAAACACAACACAAAACATCTTAGCAAAACATGAGGTTGAAGACTTGCATATTTTCTGCCTGTTGTAGCATTTTGATAGCCCAGTGGATCAGGAAAGTGAATTACCCTGGTGATCTCTGCAGACCATTATACCCAGTCTGTTACAGGGGGTGCTGCTGCAAACAAGGGAGAGCTGGGGATAAAGAGTTGTGGCTGTAAAGCCACTTCCTCATCTTTGGAAGTCACTCTGGAGACCCTGGATGCTGAGTAAGTCCTAGAGCAAGGGCCCCTGAGGGCTCTGACCACTGCTGAGACTTAAACCCTGCTTTACTCCAGTTGGGAAGGTGCATGTTTGGCACAGGTAGCCCTGGCTCGTGCTCCAAACACCACTCAGAGAACCTACAAAACACCGGTCAGAAGAAAAATTACAGTGTTTTTCTCCTCCTTAAAGATACTTCATAGCAGTACTAAAGCAGAAGCTACTAAATGCTGGGCAGAGTTTAAAACCACAAAAGAGACTGCAGAGACCTGTTTAAAGCTGTCTGCAGGGAACGATACATAGACTTATTTGTAGGGTGGCTGTCTTCACAGTATATCAACATGTTACATCTTTGTGGTAGGAATTCAGTGTCTCTAAATGACCAGTAAAATGAGGAAGATAAGTCAGAGAGCCAGGTTTTGATTTCCAAAAGCCACAGTGAGTTTGCGAAATGCACTTGACGGAGAGTTGTTGATTGCATCCCGAAGCTGCAGGCAAAGCAGTGGAATAATTCATATGGCAATGTGTCAGCAGACAGAAATCAGCAGTAGAGGTGCTGTGGGCTGCTGTAGGACAACCTTGGCCTCTGATAGATAACATGGCAACAGGAAGATCTAAAACACTGCTGGGCCACATTCCACATGACATGTGCTGCTTGTGTGCGCAGAGACACATGTGTTTGTTAGCTTTGCTAATCCACACCCACTTTGGGAGGGCAGTAGCCAGAACCTGCCTCTCCCTCAAGTCCTGGCTTCCTTGTAGCATTTAGACTAAACACCGTACTATGTATTTTGAATCAGCTTCACTTTCATAATTGGATTCTATAAGGTAATAAATGTAAACAGAGAGAGCACAGCAGGTCCGGAATAGTCTCATTACAACATCACAATGGGAAGCATTTCATTTTAGAGCATAAAAATCCATCTTTTCAGAGGTATGTTGCTTTCCCTCAGTTCTGGGAGCTGGAATGATTCAGAGAGCAATAAGCCCTCCTTGCGTACCTAGTGTTTTCATCATTGCTGACAAAACCATCCAGTGTATATTTGTGCTGGTTATTTTTACAGATATTGCTAATAGCCAAGTGCTAGAACATGTTACAGTTTTGAAGGCAAGCAACAAGGGCTATTTACTCAACAAAACGATATGGCAATTCCCAATTCATTAGGCAGTGATTTAAAAAGCCCAGTTTTCTACTGTTATTAGCAGTGAGAAAAAGCTGGTGGACACGGTGTCAGAGGTCCTGAATGTATGGCTTGGTTTTCTCTGAGGAGTGTTATTACTGTCAGACTGCTGATAAATCAATGCGGTTCGCTGAATTGGTGCTTTTATCCCAGGTGTTCAGCTTTGTGGGAGTCGTGCCTGGCCTGTTCCCAGTCATCTGGAAAATAAAATAGTATAGAAAATTGATTTATTTATTTTGCCAAGCCACTCTTGCCTGGATGAAATAAAAGCTTGAAAGCATCTATTTACATTACAGTGTTGTCACAGGATCTTGAGAGCATATGCCATAAGGGATTTTTAAACAGTTATTGCCGGGATCGAAGGTGATTGGCAACGATCACTTAATAATACCTATCACTTCAGATGTCTGGTTCTTTATAAAAACAAATGTCTTTTGTCTCAAGACAATTTAAGGAGAGCTAGAAAAGGATATTCAGGTGTGTGCTTAAGAATAAGAATGCCCTATAAAAGAACCCCCAGCATCAGAGCAATTCATTGCCAAAATGCTGCTGGAATGCAGAAGTCCATTAAAATTGGTGAGAATAGCCTTATTGAACCATATCCAGAGTTCATAAACCCGTGTTTGCTTTTATTTGATAGTCTACCTGAAAGCAGAATCTTGTCCTTTGCTTTCAAAACAGATATTGCAGATGCAACTTCATGCCTGCTGATTCCACCTGTCCACACCTTGCATTAGGTTAGTACTAAAAATACCCATGTGCCTGCTCTGCTCTTTCCCACAGAACTTAACGTGGAACACTTTCAAATACGATGGGGGGAAAGAAAAAGGAGCAGTACTTACAATGTCTGAATTGAAGGGCTTCACATTGATGTTGCGTGTTGAACTACTGGTGAGGGACCAGACCTTGGTTTTGTGCTTAAAGGCAGCTCTAACCTTTGGCAAAAACAGTGAAACCAGTTGAAAAAGTTATGTTTATTTTCACAGGTGCAGCCTACAATCATTTCCCCTTTTTCCTTCCTCCACGTTAATGTCACTGTGCTGTTAAACAACAAACAACACTTTCTTTGTCTTTATGGACTTATTTTAAAATTTAACTTTAATTTCAACTACCCATATTTTAAATACAAAGTCTTGTGTGGTCTCACTTGCATCTCATTTCATTGGCAATATTTTCACATTATCTGGGTAATCTCATCCTCCCTGATTTCCAAGGTGTGACTGTGTTACCATTCATCTCATTAAAAAATAATAATAAAAGCAAAACCCCAAAACTGTGGTGCACATAAACCTACACCCCCAGCATTTGCAGTACGGGTTTGAATGATTTCATAAGGTGCCACTATCCTGATTTCAGCAGCTCACTTACACGTTTTCTAATTAAGTACAGAGCCCCAGGCTGGAGCACAAGGTCCCCCATTCAGGCAGGCTCTCCCTGGGGTTCCCACAACCCTGGTATATCGGGATGCCACAAGGACATAGAGCAGCTGCCAGCCTGCTGTAAACTGAGTCATTTAGAAATGCTGGATGAAACTCCCTGGAGATGGAGAAATACTCTTCACCAAGGTGAAAATCAGCTGCATAAAGGAAAGATGGTGAGACAAGTAGGTGAGATTTGTCAGGGATTATTGGCTGGAACTGACTGACCAGTGTTAGGTGTGGAGATCAAGGACACATTTTCAGACCATCTTGGCCTGCTGTCTTGTGCTTCTTTATAATACACACGCATTTCTGTCTGGGTGCACTGGGAATAAAGCCTTTTTTACCCAGCCACTTCTATGCCCAGTCTACAGATGTTTCTTTACAATATCTGAGTTTTACTTCTCAAAAATAAATTCTCAAGAATTCCCACTGTTTAGCTAAAGGAGTATTTTAGATATGCACAGCCTATGATGGAGCCAGTAGGACCTGCTCTCTAAAAATGACAGCTCACGTCAGCTATGTAGAAACTGGTTTTTGAGGATATAAATTCTGAACAGTTTCTGAATTTAATTTCTCATGAGGTTCCTGAAAAATGACAGCAATTCAAATATTTGTATTTGATATAAAACATTTGAAACTTGAAGATTTCTAAGTCTGGGAGAGAATAGAATAAAGAAATCTTTTTCCTCCCTACCTTTAACCTGCCTGCTTAATTTTAGTTGATTTCAGTAAAGATCAAGAGTTTCACAGTCAGACCTGACTCTCCAAACTGATTTTGGCAGAGATCACATCAGTGAATGCTCTGAGACTGAATAGGTTGACACATATTAATAAATCATCATTTCTCTACAGAAGAGCTGGAGCATGCTGTTGCACAGGAAGCAGCAGCAGGTTATGGGGCAGAGCTACTTATTAACATCCAGAAAAATGAACTATGGAGAACCAGAGCTACGAGGCTCTCCACTGAGCATTCCCCCTGGCAGCATGCTGGAAATGGTTCTCATAAAAAACCATTTTTTTTCAGTCATACTCGTTGCGGAGCATTTTCTGCTATCTGCCATGGGAGGAGAGGATGCTGCAAGCCAAATTTACATCAGCCTTGCCTTGGCTTTATCCCAGTTGCTCTAATGCAGCCTTAATGCAAAAAAATCTCTCAGTCCCCTATGAACACCTGAACTTCCCGCCAAGAAAAATACCTGGGATATCTTCTACTCAGTTTGGTTTCCCATTAAGGACTGCATGAGCACCATCCAAAAGTATGTTTCACTGAGAATAATATTTATTTTCCTCCCTGGAACTGCAGCTGTAACAGATCCCCTGCCCCCCCCAGCAGGGACTGCTGGAGTGTCCTGCTCCCACTTTTTAAGCATCTTCTCCTCACAGTGCAGTCCATGCCCTGCTCAGCCCTTGCAGCTCCCAGGAAAGCTTCTCTCCTGACTCTTGAACTGCTCCTCTTGTCTTTGTTCTTTGTTTCAAACCTTTCTGACGTCAATTAAAACAAATACTGAACATGGGTCAAAATTCTGCAAGTTCACAAAGCCAGAACAATCATGTATCAATTAAAAGAAAAAGGAAATCAGTGACATAGCAGGCAATGATAATGGAGAAAGGCTGTTCTTGCTTCACACTTGTGTTCTTGGATGTGGTAACACCAAATTTGTTAACACCATTTGGTTACATACCTCTGAGTTCAGAAGACAGTGAAACAGGAACATGAAAAATCCCTGAAAACAGAAAAAAGGGAGAAGGTGAGGTCTGGCTGTGAAGAATCAAATACAATAATGTGTTTCTCTCAGTATTGTACAGAGCAGGCATCAGGCAGCTGGAGCCCTACAAATATCAGAGTGCACTAAACCAGAGTGTCCCAAGTGAAACTGGGGAAACCTGCAGCATTAGGTTACTGTGAGGCTTCTCTAGAATTTTTCCTGTAAAAAAACACCTCCTAAACTTTGCTGTACTAAAGGAGAAACCTGGCTGAAAATATGCAGAAATTCTTGTTTCATGACAACAAGAGAACTTTTTGTTTGTGGTTGTAAAGAGCAAGGCAGAGGGAAATGCCTTTTGGGAACCACCAGATCAATATTTTTCAGATTAGAAAAGCAAGGTATTAGCAATAGGAAAATTTTCCTGGCAGAATTTTGCTCTTTGGGCTTTTAGTCCAATGCAAAGTGAAAAGGTCTCATCCCCTTTCCCTCACAAAAGAATTTTATTTTTCTGGGGGGTAGTATTCAGCACCAAGAACCCTGCTTCACTCTTTTTGTGTCCATAGTACTGTTTGTTGCCAAGACAAGAAATTTAGCAGCAGATTATTTTTTCTTCCTCTTTGTAACCACTGTTTGGGAAAGAACGGTAACATGCCTATAGGTTTATGCCTCTACTGAAATGTTTGCTTAAAGCTATGCAGATGTTTACAGTCCTCCTTGGACAGAGCTGTTTTTCTGGACTGGTGCACCAAGAAGATGAGGGCTGAGTTTCCTGCTTGCAGGAGTCCTGTACAGCACAGGGAATAGCTCCACTTTTGATCTTCCCCGTAAACTTCTGTTTGCTTTCATTTAGTCTCGGTAATGAAGCCTCAAATTGGCACTGAAAAATTGGCCTGGTATCTCTGCTGAAGGATCCTGCCTGTGGTACACGGTGCTGGAAGAATGAATTTCATTTCTCAAGCTCAGTGCTGTCTCATTTATTTAATTATTGCTGCTGGAAACACTAAGGAGTGGGATACAAGTTCTGTTCAAACAAAGACAAGCAATTTCCAGCACTGTATGGTCAGACTTAAAAGGCAGAGGAAGGAACACAAAATAAAATGCAATAAGCATAAATGTGTGAAAACAGCACTAACGATCCATTTAATTGGATCTCAGAGGCACTTCCGTAGCCATAAATTTTCCCACCAGGTACTTACTTGTAGTGAACTGAAAACAGCAAATATATACTGAAATACCAGTGCGTGGGCATTGACAGCCAAAATGCCAAAGATCCACGAGCTTCCCAAGATTGGTAAGAGAACAGCGACGGCTTTAGCTGTCAGTCTGTAAGAGAAAATGAAAACAGGAAATTGTGGTGAGACCATTAAAGAAATGTCAGCTTCCACCAAGGAGTTTATTGATTATGTTCTGGCAGCAAGGCAGCGGACAGAATTCTTCTTTATCATGAAATTCTTTTAATAGGCAAGATTTTAATTGTTTTTTCATCTGTGAAAATAGGGATAACAGAACACTGGTATCACACAGGATAAATACAGATACTGAGTCAGTAACTGAGGGAGCAGGGAAAGAGATTTGAGAGATGGTCATTTAAATACTGCAGTCATATCTTCAATTTACAGAAAAGTATCACTTTGCTAGTGAGAAGCCAAGTGTAAGAGTCAAAAAACAGTGAGCACTGTACATGCAGCTCACAGCACTGGGCAACCCACCAGCATTCATGGTGTGTCCACTCCGTAACCACTCAGAAAACTCATCAGTCCCACGGGGCAAAACATTCTTGCCATCGAGGCACTGCTAACTAGAGAGCTCAGAGCAATTTTACCTCCAGGAGGAGTAGATGAACCTTTGCACACCTGGGCACACTTTCAGTGACAGCTATCAAAGGACAAACTCCTCCCCCTGGGCAGCTGAGAACAACTTTGGCGGTACAAGACAGAAAGCAGAAAGAAGGGACCAGTCCTCATTTGAAACGTCCCCGAAGAAGGCAGCTCTAATCCCAATTTATCACAGCACTGCAAACACTTAGTGCGCTCCTGTTGTAGCCCGCAGGATTCAAGCACACGCTTCAAATGAAGTGTTTAAAATATCAGTGAGTTCGGTCTGTGGTACAATTACAGATAGAGAAGCCGAGAGGCAGCGAAGGAAACAGGAGTAGTGAGAAACTAAAAGTCAGTCCCTGCTTGCTAAAGCTACATTTTTTTAGAAATGATCAGATTTCTATTTAGATGGAAACCTATGCAAGAGAAAAAGCTGTTTCAGGGAGATTAATGTCCTACTTGTGCCTTGTGCCCCCTCGTACAGATTAAAGTACACTTTGAGAGAAAATGCACAGAGCTGCCTGACAGGAGACTGCTTGTAATTACAGCAAACACAAAACAAATGAGAATTTTGTACAACACAATTCAATGAAGAAATCTTTTAATTAAACTTAGAGACAAGATGTCTTGTTCATTTCAGTGTCCTGAGCACAGACTTCATTATATCCTCAACTAAAAGTGTGTAATAAAGTTTATAGGGAAACCTGGGACAGGGAAGCATCTGGAAAGTTTTTTCTGTTTTGGTTTGGGGTTTTTTCTGTATTGATTCATATCTCTCTATGCTTGGCCATGGACATTTCTGCACAATTCAATTTAATTCTGCAAGGAGTTTTCCAGTCAGAAAATGAAGGAATATCTTAAAGCTTGAGATCCTATTTAAATTTAAAAATGCGTTTTAAAAGATGCAATTTTAAAGCAACATATACAAGTTTATTTTTGTGAATCAAGGATGCTTTGGGATCAAAGGATGCTGTTAAGATTAAAGTTCCTCCCCAAACTCTAAGATAAAATATGCTGCACTGGGCAGCTGCTAGCAGAACAGCTCTTGCCATCGACTTCGTGCAGAAGGACCTGGAAAGCCCCACTGAGCCCTTGGTGCCTGCAGGAAAATGCAGCTGTGCAGGACTCAGGGCAGCTGGGGCAGGAACACCTGGGAGATGGAATAGGAACATTCAGGTTCTGTGGTGGTTTAGATGTCTTCTCCAGCCTAAACCAGCAGGGGCTGTTGTGCCCGACACAGCTACACGTGTAAAACTGCCTTCATTACACACCAACACTTTTTCTTTTTCTCTTTTGTTCCCACACTCTCCATTTTTATGTAATTTTCAGTTTGGAATATAATTTTCCCCAGCTGTTTTGTTGCCAAAAATGTTTTCATTTTTTCCCTTTGAGTGAGAGCACAAAAGGCTTCATCTGTAAGTTGCAGTTGGGGGCAGAATAGAGTCAGGCAGTCAATTTCAATATTTTCAAAACCATTCTTACAGTCTGGATTTTCAGAAGCCTTTAACATAGCAAATTACTCATATAATTTTAAAAATCATGTTTTAATAAAGATTGCTCTTCATTAAGCGCAGAGTTCAGCGCACGTGTGGCAGAATTCCACAGCTAAAATGAAAATACAATCCAGACGTGGAATTTTCCATGCAAAAGTGTGAATGTTTCATGCACACTCATTTAGAAAAGCAGCCACGTGAAGGTGAAATTCATTTAAGACTGAGGGTCAGCTCTGCCTATGATTCACTTGAATCTCATTAAGACTTTTTTGAATTTTTACCTAGTTATTGCATAGCTTTCTATGCTTACATGCTTGGAATTTCATCCTCTGTAGGAAATTATTAATTCAAGGGTGTTTATGAGCTTTACCTACCAATAAAAGGGCCCAGCTCTATGGTTCCTGGTGCTCTCTTATTTTCTTCCACTTACCCCTCCCCTTCCTACCCTTATTCCTTTTTAATCTTTGAACTTTAAAAAAGAAAAATACTAACTGTAAAATGCTGCATCAGAGTGCCATTAAGGTATCAAGGTTAAAAAAATCTTAGAAATACAAAAGTTAATGTTCCACTAGGTACATTAATTCTGACACACTGCACATACTTTATTTTTTTTGATTCCTGTTTTTCTTTGCTACATGAATATTTTAGTAGATTGGTTCTAGTTCACTAAGATATAGAGCACAGTCAAATAGATGTTGCTTTTGGAGAAGGAATACTTCCCCATGCATGACTTAAGCTGTGCAATGTAAAAAAAAAATTAGTCACTAGCATCAATGGAGCTTTATATCGTCTGTAAAATTGGTGACATGAAGCAATAATTTGGGGCAGGGGCTAGGCTTGCTTTGCAGATACTGTGGTTCAGCCCCACCAGGACCCCATAAACCTTACTAGAAGCCTTTTTTCTTGTGCCCAAATGTGTCAGAAAACTGAATGGCCATCTAAATTTCTCCCTGAGTGCTCCTTCTCAGGCCTTTGCAATTAACAGCCTGTTCCTCACTACACTTTCAAAAGCCCAGGTATTGTCACTTTTCTGAAGTCCCATAGCACCAAGTTTGGTGAGCTTTTTGTCTCTCTGCATCTAAACGCACTGAAGGATCAGTCCTGGAACTAATTCATTTGGAACAAAGCAAATCCAGCACAAAAGATTTCTTTTCTCCTTTCTATTTTTTCATTTTGCCTTTTTTTTTTTTTTAAAGTGTATACCTGTCATTACTTAGACAACTTCTGTAAAACACAAAAATACTTTGAGTCTGATTAAATTTTTGTTTCTAGAGTATATGGAAAAGCCTTTGGGATATTATTAGCTCTACATAGCCTATCTGTCAATTCAGCCTACAGTTTAGGGCTGTTCACACTCTGCCCCAACACCAAAAATCCTATTAGCTGGGTCACAGAGACTGCTGGAGCTCCGCTCAGCAGGAACGACTTTGGCAAGGCTTACTCAGGTTCGTGAGGTTGCTCATGGCACAAAGCCATGGATCAGTGCTGCACCACTCATGTCCTCTGCCCTCAGACCTGCAGGGTCACTCTGCACATGTGACAGCTCCTGTAAGTTCATGTGTTGCCCCACTCACCCGAGCACACAGGCTGAATCCCTCTGTCAGAGAGCCGGAGCCGAGGTCCTCTGAAAATCCTCAATAAATTTTTCAGATACGCCTCTGGCAAAAACAGCATTAACTTTCTTCATTAATTGCTAAGCTGTCCATTTAACATCCACTCACCCTTTCAATCTGCAGCTGAAAAAAAATTTTTTTCTTCCCTTTTCCTGTTCTTAGAGTTGAATTCTAATTCCTGAGGAGTAAAACCTGCTCACCAGAGATCTTTTCCAATCAAAATTTCTTCAACTGGCTTTTTTCAGTTACTTTTGTTTTGGCACTCACTTCAGTGCAGAATTTTGATATCTTCTGTGAATCTTGCTGGGAGACAGGCTGTTAGCAGCATTTTAATCCAGCTGAAATCAATCAGCAGGGGAAGGGAAGTTTTCTGAGATGGATAATTATCATGGCTGTATTGAAGCCCCCATATGCAAGAGGTACAGGCTTCAGCACCTCTGAGATGTATTTTCATTACCAACAACATCTGAAATCATTGCACAGTTACTGAAGTTACCAGGGACATTTTTCCAAGAGCACAGTTGGGCCTTCCAGTTTTATTGTATTTGCAATTGGTGTGGAACAGCTCCATTCAGCTGTGATTGCTCCCTTTCCCTCTGTTAATCTCTGCCCTTTTCTGCTCTTGCCCTGAGCACGCTGTCAATATCTAACACCAACGCAGAACGACCACACTGACACCTTACAAGAAAGAAATTTCACTGCTTGCAGAAAGAAAACTTTATTACTTCTGTGAAGGGGCCCCCTAATTCACAAATCAATTTTATTGGTTCTATATGGAGCACTAATCCTTTTAAGACTTCTGACATCCACTTTTCTGTCATGATGCCTGCTGAAGTAAGAACTAAATTCAGACCCATAAGCCAAGATTATATAATCATTGGGGGAAATACTGTCTAAAAAAAAGCAAAAATTCTTCACTACAATTCACAGAAAAAGACAACTTGACAGATAGGTCTTTTAAGTGAAGTTTCTCTCTTGTTTCCTGAGCTCCCCTCCAGTCACTTCCAGAGATATCCTTTGTGTTTTATATAAAAATAAATAAATGCCCAAACCTGTGACTAACATTTCAGACTCTTGGCTGAAAAAAAAAAATTTAACTTCAGTCTCCCGTTTGTCACAAGTAATGTTTACTCACCCTTAAGCTGGAAGTTGGAGAGATGCTGGGAACCACATCCGCAATTCTGACTGTGAACTAAAACATTTTTCGTACGAGTTCAATACATGCCCCGGTGTCCTCCACCTGGCCCTGCTCAGGCTGCCATCCCTGCTGACCCCTGAGGAACAGCAGCTCTGACAAGGCACCCAGGAGCTCTGTGTGCTGCTCACTTTGTTACCCAGAGCTCGTTCGTTACTGCAAGGAGCAAAACCAACACTGAGAGCTGTAGGCGGTGAGTTGCCACCAACGTCAAGCAGACAAATGGAAGAGTAGTGGTGACAGCTCATATATTTCATGGAACTAGGCAGCAAACGGCAAAAAAAACACAGACCAGTCTTCAGGGCTCTTGAACAGCCACTGATTCCATTTGGGATCCAGAGGAATGAGCTCCCTTGCACTCCTCAAGAAAAAAATGGAGATTTGTTCTAGTATTGCACTGGGGATGTTGGAGCTGCTCAGCAGAGCAGCCAAAGCACAGGCTCGGAGTCAAATCCCTCAGGCCCCTTCGAACGTAGCAACCAATTTACTCCCCACACTGCATGGAAGTGACATCAGAGCAGGTGTGTGGGTGTTTTACTAAATGAAATTAAGCTCTGAACTCTGCTAGACATCTTGATCTAAGGGGTAGAACTTTCATCCTAAAAGGACACACATAGATTTTACTTCTGCTCCTGACTCCAAGCAGCAGCTGATGAATTCCTGCAAATACTGATGCACCTCCTTCTCCTCCTACACTTTGTCTTGGCTGCAGAGACAATCAGGCTGATGGCACAAGGAATGTCCTTTAATCAGCAGATACACAGTTGCTTACCTAATCTTGGGTGATTTCTAGGCAGAACTATAGCAAATTAAAGAAAAAAAAAAAGACAAAACTAATAACTGCAGAGGCCATTTCCCATTTTCCCAAATGTTATTTGCACTTTCAAAATAATGGTGTGAAACTGCATGAGAACTATTTACAATCACTTCAGATCATTCCTTTCTTGTGTCATTTATAACCCAGGAAGAGGCTGCTAAATGAAAGCATTGCAGCTACAGGAAAAGAAAATCTAGGCTGCAACAGCAACTAAATTCAGACTGATTTTTATCACATGAGTGGGAAGGGAGGTGGAGTTGTTCCTTTTCTATCACCCTCAGTGTTTTACAGTCTGCCCTCTCACCACAGACCCTCACAAGAAGGCAGATGTTGCCAAAGTAGCGTCACCTCTCACCTGCCTTCCCAAAAATCTCAAACTGCCTTTAGAAAACACAGCATTTGCCCAGAATAAAAGAGGTCTGGGCTCAAATCACTCTTCTGCCTGAAGGATTGGTTTCCATTTTTTCAGAAAAATATTTTTGACTCCCTGCTTGATGCTCATTCTTGCCTGTTGAACCTGTTCCACTCAAATAATTAAGTATTCTCTGGCTCAGAGAGAGAAGGTGAGCTCCACAGATTAGTCACAAAGCACTCCCTGAGAGAGGAGAGTCTTACCTAATCCTTGCTTTATTAATATTTCTGAATTTATATTAAATATTCAGTAGAGCAGGGACTGAAACTCAACTCTCACTTCAAATCCCCATCAAGCCTGACAAAATTAAGGCCAAGACCAGAAATGGAGCGACCTTAGGAATTTTAATACTGAGAAGGCAATTCCAGGGGCTGCAGTGCTGGCTTTTGACTTAAGCACCTAACCAGGGGTTTAGGAATCCATGTCTTGCTAAGGCTTTCCACCGATCAAGTCCCTTGTCACCGCCATTGCTTCCAGATTCTAAAAATACAAAAGAAAAAAAAATACTTCCCAAAAAAAAGTACTGAAGCAAAACATGTCCTTCTCCTTGTCTTTAGTGCAAGTTATTAAAAACAAATATGAAGAATTAAAACATAATGTCCTTGCAAGCTGAATTTTAGGAGTTTGTGATTTCCCCAGGGAAACTGAACTTGCAGTAGAAATTTTCCATTCTTTTCCTATAATTCCTTTCTCCAACATTTTTTGATACTAATTCTCTTATTGCACTGCTGCTGAGACAGCATTCTCTGTTTCTCAATCCCCAAGCCCAAGGTAAGAGCTAATTTTCCACTGAACTTCACCATTAAGTCATCAAAGAAAATGACAGCTTATTCTCACAGTAGAAGAATGTTCCATAACCAATCAAGGAGTGTTAATAGATGGGTTTGGATGAGGAGACCTGGACTCCGTACCACAGCACAGCCACTCGTGCCCAGTCTCATTTCCAAGAGACCCCCAGAAGCTCCTCTGTTCTCAGTGAAGTCACCATTTTTGGAAGGAGACTGGGGCCTCCTGCTCGTGAATGGCCTTGTTGCATATTTGTGTTTGAATCTTTAAACACTGTGTGTCTCTGTGCTTCCTTTCACGCTCTGCTTCTCCTGAAGCATCACTTGAACCTCAGGAAGAGCCCCAGTGGAACAGAACATGTTTTCTCTTTTCCATAGCAACTGCTAAAGGAGCGTGCAGGACAAATATCCCCAGTCAGACAGGCAATTCAGAGCTGCTGAGAACAACCTTGGGTGAGCAGTGACACAATCCTGTAGGATGAATTCACAATCAGTGCTGCCAGGTAGACAAAATGGGCAGGGGTTTTGTTTCAGTCACAGGTTACACTTCTTGGAAGTCCAAAAAATGTGGCTGCTGAAAATGAATGAGACTCCAGAAATGGGCAACTGAACAAATTTCCCAGGAGTGGTTGTTGATGACCATGGCCAGAAGCCAAAATAATTAAATTCTTAGAAAATCATGTGGAAAATGAAAGCAGTTTAAAAGGAAAAGAATTGGCCCTGATCCTTACAATACCAAAGATTTATTCATTTCTTCAACACAAATGGTTCACTTGCCTATTACCCACATTGTTTGTTTCTTCCCTAAAAGATTCTGGAGTTACTTTATAGAAAAAATAGAGGGAGGAAAAAAGGCAAGAAAATATTACCCACTTCCATTACAGGTTTTCTTTAATAGTCTCACAAAAGCAAATTGACCAGAAAGTCTGGAGGGATTCATTTGGGTTTTAAAAAGAAAATAAATTGCAATTTTCTAATGGGCTTTTGTAAACTTATCATGATATTACTAAGGGTCAGTTTGTCTCCAAAGGTAGGACGAAAGTGCAACACTTTGTTCTTGCAACCAGACAACAAAAACTATGGAGGAGGATTTGGTCTCATAGGTATCAGTTGAGCAAGCCCTGGGTTGAACAGGTATTAGTTCTCTCTAGGTCAAAGATATCAAATAATTGACAAATATGATTGTAAAGTCAGTTATAGGAGCAACAGGATAATCCAGCCTGGGCTGCTCTGGACACTCTGAATGTGTGAATCAGTCTGATCCTTCAGATTCCTCTCTTCTTCTAACACAGAACTGGTGCCTAACTCTGCCCGGGCTCAGCCCAGGAGAAGGCACTGATTGTGACAGCTTATTCCCAAAAACCTCATTACCTGTCTCTTTCAAGGACAAAGAAATGGAAATGTCTCAAAGGGCCAGATCCTGCCTGTGAGTGGAGCAGGCGAGATGCGATCGTTTTTCTTCCAACATTTACCCCTAATTATAACTTCCACTTCTCCATTGTTTCATCCTTTTCCCAGGCTCCCAACGCAGATTTCTCCCATCTCATGACAGCATTCTGTACAGACTGTCCCTAGGCAAATTGTCAGTGTGAGGCATGAATCTACATCAGCCTAACTCTTACTAGTTTTAATTGGTTAGATCTCTGCAAGTCATCTTGAAACAATATTCTGAAAATTAGTCTTCTTGCGCTGTTTACAGCCATCTCAATCTGTTTTGTAGCTATTATATCATGGGGTGAAAGTCTCTGTTTTCCCGGCAGTAAACTGAGATGACAGACCCGGTGCTAATAAAGAGGGACTGTCAAATTACAGAAGTTATGGAAAGGACCTCACAGCATTCCCTTTTCCTTACATAACAGAAGCTGTGAAGGAAGCATTCACACGACTGGAATACTGACATGAAAGAGCACAGCTTGCTCAGGAAGGACGCGCAGGGAAAAAGAGAGGGTGTATCAAAAATACAGACCTGCTCCAAGAGAGGGAAACTACAAGCAGACAGACCTTTCAAAAACCTCTGTGCCAAAAGAAAGCCAAAGGAAACAGAAGAGTGTGGCAGTGCACATCTGTTTTGCCTTGGCAGACCAGGAGGAAAAGGTGGATGGGGCCTTTTTTCCTTAAAACTTCAAGAGTTGTCCAAAGCACAGGATTAGATGCTAGTGTAGAGGTAGCTTCATTTAATTAATTATAATTATAATGAAACACAATTTATAGACCTGTTTTTAAGACTTACAAAGCTGCAGTCAGTGATGAAAACCCATTATGATTAATTTTGTTTTCCTTACTCTGGGATGTCAAACCTGGCACACCATATGCTAAAAATATGAAGTAGCACCTACTCTGTGCTCCATGTGTCATGTTGGGGTTTGAGTTTTCAAGAAAAGTGTGCTTCTCTGGAAAGAGTAGAGGCAAGCAGCAAAAATTACTGGTAATCTAGAAAACATGGCCTGTCAAAAATGGCCCAAGTTCCTAATTCCTCCTTTCTTAAACTGTCCTTGTAGAAAAATCAAGCTTTTCAAGAGGAAAAAAAAGCTTCTGAGCTAGTTACTCCCTGAAGAGACTCAAATCTCCATCACCAGAGGCTTTTACCAGTGAAAGTGATTGTGTTCTACACACATTTCAAAATTGTCAGAGGCAATTACACAGCCATTTACCACTCCTTAGCTGACAAGTGGCAACAAACTCCACAGCTTGGTAGTTCTGTAGCCCTGGAACACCCAGAAAAAGCAGTCTTCTCTAGGAATCTGTAGGCTTGGCAAATATTTCTGGCTTTTAGCTTGAAGTCAGTGGGACTCATATTTTAATTTAGGATGACAAAGAAAAAATCATGTCAAATCATGCAGAAAATTTTTGTGGAATAACATTCACCCCCCGAGGAGCTGAATTCTGAAACTGATCTCTTGACCCAAACAGTCTCAGTGACCCTTAATTATGCGATGATATCAACAGAACAATCATTCTCCCATTTCCATGGCAACAGTAGCAACCAACAGCAAAGCGATCAAGGTCAGGCGTATAAACTGAGGAGGAGAAGTCATTTTCTGTGTAATGGTTCATATGAGCTTGAACTGCAGCAGAGGCAAATAAATAGCTTTATCCTTGCTTGATCTCCTGTCTCAAATGTACACAAGGGGGAAAAAAACCAGGACTGCAAAGATTGCTGGAGCCCAGCTGCAATCCCTCTGCTCCTGGGCTCTGCCGGCAACTGCTGCTTCAGAGGGAAATGCAAACTGCACAGAGGCGGTGCTGCAACGTGAGGAGCTTGATTTCTTATTGAACTGGCAGTAAAGAAGCCAGGCAGCACAAGGCTTTAGTGTTTATCAAAGCCAGTGTCATGGCTGATGCTGTATTACCTCCAAGTGCTGTGCCTCTGCCTCCTTTGGCTTTTTGGGACAGTCTCAAGCCCTTTTCTTTAGCAAGATGCTGCTGCACTCAGGTACAGTTGGTTTCCATATACATTATGAAAACGAGAAATAGACTCAGTGGTCATAATTTATTTATTTAAAAATCTGAGCTGAGGGTTAGCTAATTCTCTTGTTCTGTACAGACAATAAGTCATGAAACACTTCTTTATGCAGCTCCATACATATTTATATCATACATATTTCTATCTGTCTTATTGCTGCTTACAAGGAATCTGAATCATTATTGTATTTACTCACATGAGGACACCCAAAGCTTCTTTGTTCTGCTACTGTATTCAGATATTCCCTAGTTTTTAAATATTTATTATTATTATTATTATTATTAGACAACTAACTTGGGAGGACATCTGGAGCAGATACATGAGACTTACCAGGGATAAGAAACAGAGTAAAGAACATGGTTCTTCCTGAGGTGGTTAGAGCATCTCACTTTTAAAACCTCACTATTCTAATACTGCTCCAAAAGAAAAGTGCTTTTTATTCAGTTTCTTTCATGAAAATATGTTTCTGCCTCACATCCTTTTCAGTTGAAAAGAATTGGGAATAATGTTCAATTTCTATTTCCAGAACACCTGTAACATAAATATTGTTAATGGCACTTACCTGAAGAGAGCACCTAAAAGTTTAAAAGTATTTTTGATATTAGGATAGTATCTTTTCTTTATTGCAATTACCTGTATTTTCCATTTATTTAATTTTATTTTTAGAGTGCTTTATTGGGAAAATATGTAAATCACACTTAGCTAAGAGCTGTGTCAGACTGGGCAGTGATTTACAAGTTGCCCAGAGCTCTGCACAAGGCACATGCTTAAATAACATTTATATTCTGCAATGCTGTAAAACTATAATATTTGTTCTTACTATTCTGCATAAAGCTGACACAGAGTTCCAGGATTGTAAATTGGAACCAAGGGTGTAAATGAAGCAGCTCAAACTCTTGGGGTTATGGCTGTTCACAGGGAATTGTCCCATTTTGTGATGAACAAGCAGCATTTAATTGTTACTGTGGTTCCAGGCACCAGGCTCTGACTCACAGCCCCATCCTCCTCCCACCAGCACTTCCATGGCTTAAAATCAGATATTAAAAGATTGAAAGATAAATCCAGCTAGGACATTTTAAAAACAAATTAATGTGAACTTCAAAGCTATCGATTTTCAAAACCTGAAACTTTCTGTTGTTATAATTCTAGAAGTAAAGGAGACAAGCTATCCTTTAGAAAACTTTGGCAGCAGGGAGGGGGACAGTGGAGTGACACCACCCACGCATTGCTGTCAGATGTCTCAATATCATACTGTTAACAACACCCTTGACCTGACTCCTCTCTACCTGGCACCTTGGGACTCTTCAGGAGTGATCCAACCTTAGGCATGGGGCCAGCAGAGTTCTGTTCTCATTAAATGCTCTATAAATCGTGGTTTGTATTAAGGAGACCCCATCTGAACCCCTAGTCTCCTGTGGAGGACAGATTACACCTGCAGTGACTGCCCTTGGAATCTATCAGGGACTGAGAGGCTGGAATCAAGAAATTGATCCAACCATAGGTCAATAAGTACAACACAAGCTTCTAGACATTCCCATCCAGACAAGATGATAAACAGCTGGAGGGTGGCTTGGTATGGCCCCTTCTCTCATACCCTGCACCTCCATCACTGATTCTGTTGTGTTCACAGCAAGGTTTTTAACAACAACAAGGGATTTAACAACCAAGTTTTAACAAACCTTATTCTATCCTGACATTCAGATGTGAAAATAAACATGCCTAAGCATCTCTAATAAAAATGGTTTTATCTGTACACTCAGAAAAACCAGCGCCTCTTAACAATGAAGTTTTCCCTGTATATTTTGTACCTATGTGTTTTGTCTTGCTGCCCTTCCTAACACAGAAGGAAATAGGCACAAGTATCAGAGCTGCTTGTTCCTTTGGAGCCAAAATCAACAGGCCCTGGAGCAGCAAATCCTGCTTAAGGAGTAATGACAGGCAGAAAACTATTCCCACAAAGGACAGTTTTGGCTCAGAAGGAGACAACCAGTAAAAAACTAAGCTGTGGAAGGGCTCACAATGTCATCTCATCCAGCTCAGCCATGAGACAGGCTTGGTTGCCGCTCCTGGCAGCAGAATTAGCCCTGACAGGCAGTGGTACAACCACTTGTGAAAGCTGCTCAAAGGCAGCAGCTCAGCAGCTCTCCAGGTAATCAGCTCCATTACTTTGCAACTCACCTCCCACTACAGGAACCTTAAAGATACTTGATTTTTTTCCATCAGTTTAAGCCTGTTTCTATTTGTCCCTGTTTCTCTCCTTTTGCAGAGTAGCCTCCTCTCTGTACCTATGCTTTAACTTTTTAATACCCCCCCCCAAAATGAGCCTGAAATGCACCTGAACAATCACAACGTGGCCTGGAGCCTTTCTGCAGTGTTGTGACTCTCAGCATCTGCAGTAAAGAAAGCACTCCCATTACTGTCATTACGGTCTCTAAAAGATTAGCACTTCCTCATTAATACCCTCATTGGCAACGTTCAAACCCATGTTATTTTTAGTCTAAAACCCTGAGTCTAATAAGGAGATACCCAAACTGCATTTGTATTTGTCATATTCAATGAGCCAAAAACTTAATTAGGTTGAAGACATTATCATTGGCAGTAGCACTTCAGCTCACTAGCTGTCACTGCTTAATACTTCCATTTTAATTATTTCCTTTATTGCCAGTCAACTCTCCTCCTTCCAACAGTTTCTGTGAGGTGCATCACTCATGCTGTTTGAAGCCATGTTCAACGAACACAATTCCTTACACATAGTGAGAAACTGTGAAGAAAAGGAATTGCTGGAAGTAGATTTGGCCTGTCACACTGCTCTGTCTAAAGGATGGCTCTCCTTCAGCAAATGGAACAAGCTATTTTCTTTTTCATTAGAGCTCACAAAAGCAGGTGCTTCCTGTCTCTGAGGGCTGCACTGCAAACACCTGCCACCCAGAAAGGCATAGAAAGGATTTTCTACTGCTGCGTATTTTGAATCCCTGCAGACTTTCAGAAGAGTTTACATATTGTAACTTGCTCCTCAGCTTCCTTGTGGAAGGAGATAAAAAGAAGAGAAAAATTCTCTAATGGTATCACAAAGAGGTGGAATTTAGTTACAGAGGAGATTATGGTATCGCTTTGGCAGGAGAGCTCTTGTGAGAGCTTCAAGCAGTGTCATGATTGACAAGTACATTCTGTGAAAATGAACAGCTGGGAATAATCCTTAGAATGAGGAGTCTTTGGACACAAAACAGGAATGGAAACACAAGAAAAAAATGCAATAAATACACAGGATCTCACAGAATAATGGCTGATGTTAAAGCACCAAAGGTATCAGCACTGACTCCCAAGATTTGTATCCCAGGCGGAAGGTGACTGGGCTGAAAGGCTGGGGGAGTGTTTATAAACAAAGCAAAATACCGAGGCAGAGTCGTGGCACGGAATGGATCAGTGATTAAATGGATGAGCAATTTGCCACGGCACTCTCGGTGCTGCAGAGGTGTAATGGATGGCTTTGCAAAGTGCTTTGGAATGGCCAATTACTCGATGAAACTCTACAGATGTCTGCAGCACCAGAGCTGCTGGAGGACAGCCCTCTCGGATTTGCACCTGTCAAAGGGAAATGCTTTCTGTACAGCTTTGTTGTTTTCCAAATAACCAGAGTAAGGAATAGATTTGCATTAAACCTGCAGACTCTGTGTTCAGTTTCATGTGAAGGGGTTTGTGATACATTAAAAAATGCAGATGGAGCTAACACAGCAGCTTACATGACTTACTGTGCTGGGATTGTCTTGAAGCCCTGTTTTGCTCCCATTCACTGCAGCTACTCCCATTTGTTCCAATTTTCAGTCATTAATTTAACTAAACATTAAACATACTTTTCCAATGGAGAACTGTTTTACTATTTCACTGAGTGAAGATTGAGGGACGAAGAAAATAATAAACCTCAACCTAAATGAAAGAAAGAACAGGGTAAAAGGCTAAGAAATATTTTTAATTTTGCTGTAATTGCTTTCTCCATGGATGATTATGATAGCTATCACTTTCGGTTCACTGAGTGCTGAAGTGTACAGTTTATAAAAAAGACAGAGATTTTTCCAACTCATTGGACCATTTCAGAGTAGGCAGTGAGAATGTATTCAATAAGAGTTGGACTTGGCAGTTTACTCAAGAAAAGTTAATGAAACTGTCTCTTCTGGACAATGGAATGCAGAAGTGAACTGGCTGGGAAATCACAGGGGGAAGGCTAAACGTGGTGTCTTTGCTTCTAAACCAAAACCACTGCTCCTGCAACAGAGACGAGCTGGGCATTTCTTCCTCTGCTACCATTAACATCAGTCAGTGCAAAACAGATCTTTGAGAATTCTTTCTGTTACACTTTAACCCTTGCACTCGAGGGAACTCAGGCAGTCAAATTTACCTGTGGTAAATGTAATCAGGCAAGAGTTCTCCCTGTGGGGAACGAAATGTGCACACTTCTAACACTGTCACACTGGGATCTTCTCTCACTGTAACAGAGAAGGAACTTTCCATGCAAAAAGCAATGAGACTTTAAAAGGGTAGGGCAGTAAGCAAAAAGCTGCGTATTTAGGCCCTTATAAGCCAATGAATGCGCTGAGTAAAGTCTGTAGATGCAGCAGAAATAAGTAAGAAAAAGAGTGCAAATGGTTCATAACTCAGAAATGTAATTATGTGCCTTTTCAAGCACATGAGCAATTCCATTAAACTAATCTGCTTTAATTGCATTAAGCTTAGAGAGGCTATTCATATGCTTAAAATCAAACATATGATTAGTTATGTCCCTAAAATAAGAATGGATAATTCAAACAAATGCTATATGTATGCATTTAAATGTTTCAAGGTATTAGATTCAGCATTCTATAAACTAAAACATTTAAATTCGCTTTTTGGCAGAAAGTCTGTTCCCTGGATGCAAAACATTCTCATTAAGCCACAACTGAATTATTGCTCAAAATTATTTTGCTGGGAGTCAATAGCTAATCCTCTAATAAGAGATTCAAGTATAAGCAATCACAGCTAAAGGAAAAGTTCATATTCTATATGTGTGTTCAATGTGCTTCAAAAACAATACAAAGAGCATGTTCTTAGGTAAATTCAAGTAATAAATAGGAGATGATAATAATTCTTTGCTCAGCTCTTTTCAGTAAACTGCTCTTGCAGAATTAAAGTTTCAGACACTAAAAAAGGAGCTATTTTCACACACATAGAAAAATTACACTAAATACTTGCTATTCAGACTGTCACAGGAGTCTATTATGCATTAATTAGTGTCTCTGATCATAACCTGTTTAATTATATTCATTTTGTCTTAAGTTACTGGGTATTTTGCAGTTTATATATCATAAAAGCTTACTCTTTTATGTTGCTTCTTAAATTCATTTTAGGGGCACTATTTTTATTTACTTTAAACAAACAAATGACCACATCAGTGGCTGTGAAAGTAGAACAAGATGTTCAGCAGGATGCTCTCTGACGTCTCCTGTGTGACAAGCAACATCTGAACCTGAAGAGGTTGATAAGCCAATAACTGCACTTTGGTCTGGGGGAAATATGAATGGGGAAGATGAATAATAAATTAATTTTATGCCCAAAAAATGAACTTTGTTCACAACTTTCTTTTCTGTTTTGGCTTTTAAGCCTGAAGTTTGTCAGATGCTGCCTTCAGAGCAGAGCTTGGAAGGTGAGCTGGCTCACCCTGATGCACAGTCTGCAGTCACGTTTGAGTCAGCATTTGAGAGGACCTGTTGCCATATGGAAAATCAGGAACAATTACTCTAAATAATTACATCAGTTTATTGCTGTTTGTTGCCAAGGGAAACAAGCCTTGTTGGTAATATCCACTTGCATTGCCAAGTAACTTAATTTTTCAGAAGCTAAACATGCCCCAGCACTAGCACTTCTCCAGCAATAAATACCCTTTCTAATTGATACCATCATGACTCCAAATGCATCTTTATTCTCATGATTTCCTGAGGTGATCTCTGCTCAGTTATGGGCTGAGTCACCACGCCTGGCTTGAGACATGCAGAGATGGTATCTGAGCACAACCAGTCGGTCTGGGATTCCCTCTGCCGCTGGGGAGAAATCAGAGCTTTTAGAGCAAGTGAGATGAACATTTAACATCAACTGCAGCAGGAGCCATTTCTCCATGGATCAGGAGTCCCAGTGGATGTGGTGGAGGCTTTACTGAGCTCTGGAGTTTAGGGGAGACAGAGCCAGCTCAGGTTCTCTCCCATCCAGGCTGCCAGCAGCAACAGAATTTAGTCCCTGTCAGTGTGATTAAACTTCTCCTTTGGCAGTAGAGCCTGAGGAGCAGCCTGTTCTGTGAAACCTGCAGGCTGGGATTGTCAGACTACAGCAGCTGCTTGGATTTGAACTCGGCAACATCCACAAGTGTGAGGCCACTCAGTCAGGTGCTTACAGATAGATTTGAGCGCTGGCCTGAGCCACCAAGGAAAGAGGTGGCACTGGCACCTCCTCGTGCTCCTGGCACAGCCACTTTGGTTGTTCCCGAGCCAGTTTTGCCAGGCCCTTCAGTTCATTATGACCTGTACATGTCTAACCCTGCTGGCTAACTGCTGCCATCATTCAAACTGGTGCAGACAACAGCTTACTGTCTCTCATTGTGCTGTCCACTCACATTTCAGTCCAGCTTGAAAAGACAGCACTGAAATCCCTCTTTTTTTCTCCCTCAAATTTATTGGACTGAGCAGCCTTCCCCTCCACAGCTCCTTTCACTGCAGTTCTCATTTTCTGCCTTTGGCTTTCTGAAACCAAAGCACAGCCCTAAAGGAGCCACTTCTCCTTACGTCCCACCTGACTGCTGCAAACAGCTGTGACGTGGTGACAAAGCTTTCCTGCCTCACCAAAATCACACCATGCCAGTTTAATCCAGCTCTGTGTTTGTGAGAAGGGCCTGATAAATTCCTCCTAACACAGCTCAGTTTTGCCCATAGCAAGTATCAATGAACAGCAGTATCGTGGATGCCTGGCAGCCCCCTTATTTAAGGCTCACGTTCCACAAAGGATTTTGCAGCCTTTGGTGATTCCTCCCTAAGCCAGTTGAACCTGTTGATTCAAAAACTACCTTGCAGTCCTTCCTCACAGAAACTATAGAGCTTTTCTGCTTTTCTGATTTCTCTGTGTTGTGTCACTGATTCGTTTTGCTGTGCTTATCCACCCTCTCGGGTTAATAGCCTGTAATCAACACCCAGGAGCCTTTTGTGCTTGGAGCCATGGGGATTTTACACCATGAAAAACACTTCCCGTGCACCTGTCAGATCAGAACCCTGCTTTGCTTTGTTCTCTTATTTTTTGGAAAATGTACAGAGGGATTTCACACTAGACATATAAACCCAGTGCTACAAAGGCCTTATAATTATCTTTTTTTCCAATAGACCAGTTACTTTCTCCATGACATCCCCGTACATAAAACTCTAATTCATCATGCCTCATGCCATGTTAAATCAGGGTATAAATACTTCCCAGGATCTGATTTGAACATGTATTTACACTCTTCTCATCTCAAACTTCCTTTGAGGACCCGTCCCTGTAATGATACCTAGAGAAAAAGAACTGTTCTCTATGCTCTGTTTACCTTCTATTGTATTTTGTGACTTAATTTAGTTCTGTGAGCAAAGTTGTTCTATCAGAGCATACTTCCACTTAATAACTTACTGATTTCAGTTTTCAGATGTATCAGCCCTCTGATAACCATTTTTCTCCACTTTTCTCCCTGTAACCTTTGTTAGGTCAAATCCTGAAACTGTAATGTGAAAATTACTTGGCACAAAGAGCGTCTCTTAGGCAGGGTACCTGAAGAAGTCTCATTTTCAGTACAGAGTTACAGCATTCCAAATCTGCAGCTGATAATATTTGGACTAAGAACATACACTCCTCATTAAAGGGATTACATCTTATTCCTAGACCAATCATTCATAAGTTGATTTACTTATGTGTACACACATAGTTTTTTAAAAAAATAATATGTATTAGTGTGCAGGGTACAGTGTGTATTGAATCAATTCCTTGCAATACAGTAAAATATCTACGTACATGGAGCAATCTCTGTAGCTCCTCTTGTACTTAAGGAGTTGTTTCTTTGTCTTCATACTTCTAATAGTGCATAAAAATTGGCATTGACAATAATACAGTTATTTGCTTCCTAAGTTTCTATATTTCCTTTGTATTTCTGAAGGTCGCAGGAACTCAGCCAAACCTGAAACAGTCATTTTAATTCCCAGTCTTCTCATTCCACTACAGTGTAATTATCTTATAGATTTTTGTGTAGACTTATTTACTGTTTTTCTTTTCCTGTTGGATAAGTATACAATAACTAAACTAACTTCAATTAGGTAACTGTCACCGATATTTAAAACTTCTTGACATTTTCAAAATTACATAAGTAATCCAAGCATAAAAATTATTCTTTATGGTACCATTTCAGAACAGTGGCACCAAATCCTTATCATACAACAGCCTGTGCCTCAGAAACATTAAACACAAGCCATCATCACATTTTTCTTCTATCTAAGTTCCATATTCCTTTGTTTATATACAGTGTCTTTTTATATTTGGACTAAAGCATCTTTAGGAGATACAAAATGGAATATTCAGCATCTTAATTTAGCCTCAGTATATTAAATTATCTTCTTAGCTACCCACACGTAATCTTGCATAGTTCAGAAATCAGAATTCGTCCTTGTGTATTCAGAGGTAGCTTTGTGTCTGCCTTACATTTCCCCTCCAGACTTGCTAGTGCTATTTTAAAGATGATTCACTCTCAGAGGCCACCACCCCAGGAGGCTCAAGGCACTATGATATAAAGGCCCGCTTGAATTTAGGCACACATTTAAATCCAGCATAAGTCTGTGTGCTTTGCAGTATCAAGAGAGTCTTAAAGATAAGCATATGCCTAAATATTATGCTGAACTGGGGCTAGAAACAAGATCTATCCTCAGAAGGACCAGAATAGTTGCAATTACCCAGTACAGATTAATGATGCTCTGTGAAATTCAGCTTCTGACTGTAGCAGGAATAGGAAAGTCTCCATTAATAAAAGGGGAAATTACGAATCAGCAAGTGCTGGAGACTGGAGTAAGCAGGGAAACACTTTAGCTCCTGCTGAACCACAGGTTTCATCCTGTGCAGCATTCAGCTTTAATAAAATATAGGTTAACTGGCTGCATTCAAGTGGATGATACCCTTAACAGTATTTGCTTTTTACTGAGGAGGAATGATGTCAGCGTTCTGGGAGAAGTCCATGGTGTAACATTGCTCACGTGAGATTGTTGTTACAAAATAATTTCAATGAGAAAAACTTACTTGAAGGCATTAGCATCTCCATGGACCTTGTAGTTGTCTGCACTGATTCTGGAGATGACTCTTGTGACAGCAATGAGAATGCCAATATTGATCTGGAGAAAAAGAAGGAACAAGACTTGGTCAGGAAAGTGAGTTCTGGCTGTGTCCGAGGGGCAGATTGCCCCAGGAGGTATTGTACAAACACAACAGAAACTTTCTGTCTTGTACTTATTTGGCAAAAGAGGTTTTCAAGGTTGGACTGGTCTAGTTTGCCCCTTGTCAATGATTTCCATCCCCCCACAGTGGGAAGCTGCTGCTTTTCTCTTTCCTTCAGGAGCTCCCTTGCCTGTTTAGGAAAGGTCTGGAGTGGTCCATTGTTTCAAAGACAAACTGCTCAGCATCCCAACTATAGCAACAAATACCCCAATTGTCTGCTGCCAGCTGACAAATTAGAGAACTTCAAGAACTTCATCAGCGAGGGCGTGTGTCTGCATTCTCTTTGGGTTTGTGCTTCATGTGCACAGACTTCAGAGAGCCCCTTTCCTGACACTCCTCAGGGTGCACAAGTCCTGTTTCTTACCAAAGCCTGCTTGAAATTTAGGTACAAGATTATTTTAAAGGAGGAATGAGAAAAATTTGTTAAATCTGAACTCTGCTCTTCAAAGGCTCCACTCTTTTTGATGTCAGGTCCAGCAGAAACATCAATAAAATGAAAAGAATTCCCAACAGGAAAGTAGGAAATCTTGAAACGACTAACACTGAAAATATTCGACAAAAGAAAGTTTGTGCTGGAGTCACAGGTGAAGGAAGAAGGAAATCTTTATCACTTAAAGGAACTGTGGCAAAAACTGTCTTGCTGTGCAAAGACCTTGGGTTTAAAGAAAAAAAAGGTAGAGAATGTGAAGGTGAAAGACATATTTCCCCCTTCCTGTCCAAAGTTGCACATCTGCTACAAAGTGGCAAGAACAAGGCTAGAACAAAACTATCCTGAACGACAGAACAAAAACAAAGAGGAGACTTCAAAAAAATTTGCTGTTCCTCAGCTAAAACTCAGTAATCATCCTTTACTTTGACATAAATATTCTAATTCTGAGAATGAGAAGGTGAATTAAAAATGTTTAAATTTGATGACAGTTATTTCCTTGGGTTTTTTTTAAACTTCTGACCCCCTTTTTAATTTTAGATCATCAGCAGATCATCACCTGCTGTAGAATCAGAGCATATCTGTGCTAGTTCATTTCTGCCACGGCTCTTGAGTTTATCCAAAGGACAGCTGACAGCTCCTCAATAACAAGTGTACTTGTTGTTCAATCATCTTTACAGAGAAGAATAAGAGGTGAAATTCAATGGTCTTGGGATCATTTTCCCTATTCCTACCAAATCATATTTTGTAAATAACTCCTATAAATCCTTTGAGGTGGTAATGAGCATTTTTGAGAAAACCATTTATATGCTATACTCAGAGCCTTGCAAACTCTCACTCGAACTGGACCTGAGCCTTCAGATCTGGTCATGGAAACATCACAAGACAAATTAGACAGTTTTCTAATGCACAAGCTGTTCAATATTTATAGCTGAATTTTAATTCCTTTATATATATAAAAAAAAAAATTAAAATTAATTTCCTGGGTATCGTGGATGGTGTAAAGTGGAAACTTGAAAAGGCCTTGAGCTCCTCCTCTGGTGCAGTCAGTGTGACTTTATCCTTTCTGGGGTGCATGTTTAAAAGATGAGAAGGAAACATTGTGGTCTCACCACTGATAAAACACAAGGTGCTTGTAAAATTAGCAATGAAGCCCTTTAAATTTCCTTAACAACTTAAAAATTTTTGCTTAGGTATTTCGAGAAATTAGAGCAATCTCATCCAGCCTAAATAAACAATTAGCTACAAACGTCTCCCTTTGTTAATGATTCAGTAAGTAAAACATGGAGCTATTTCTACTGTCCTTAGGGAAACCAAAATACAGCCACTGAATTGTTCTTCCAGTGAATTTTTTTTTTTTTTTGGCATATGATATAAATACTTTGTCAGTGATTTGAACAGGAGAATGTTTAGTTGATGAAACACTCATTATGCTTCAGCCTATATCAGAACGTTCAAATTATGAGAATAAATATTTAGATAAAGGCACTGTAGATCGTTCCTATCTCCTACTTTCCTGAAAGGCCAGATTACCTCACATTTGCAGTTATTTTGCCCTAAAGGTATCCAGAAACTTAGAATGGTTTTTCTTGCAGGTAGACTCTAAGCCAAAAAATTACAGCTCATAACATTAGTGCTTGTTCACTAATTCCCAGGGCTTCTTTCAAGGCATCTTGTCCAACCCCAGGCACTCTCAACTCTGCAAAGTCAGCAGGAGCTGCCAGTTCCCATTCCTGAAGGTTTGATCCAAAGCCCACGAAAGCCCATGGAAATGTCCCAGTGACTTCAGGGAGCTCTGACACTTTCAAAACATTTTCTCATCTAAATTTTTTCAGATCAGATACAGCGAGACAATTTTTTTCCCTCACTTAGGTTGCTTTGCAGGGATTTCACCTAAATTTTCTCCAAGTCACATAAGACTTTTGATTCTTCTTAAATACAGGGCAGAAATCCCATGTGTAAAACCCTCTGATGTAGTGTGTCCCATCCTAGCCAGGAAAAGTCTTGGCAGCACAGAGAAACTAAAAAAAGAAAAAGGATAAAACATATTGCCTTAATTAAATCCATTGACCAGCTTTCCTCTAAAACCACAAACTATTTTAGGCTCCATTTCAGTTTTGGGCACTGGTACAGGGAGTCGTAAGTGTCCCAATGTGAGGTTTAACTTGCTCCCTGATGCTGTGAGTGAATGTGATGTTTCCCAAGACACCAGTGGTTGCACACCAAGGCTGCAGGTCCTGACGCTGCAGCCCATTGCTGGGGCACACAAGAAATCGTCACTGGCCCAAATGCATTTCCAAACACAGCTAATCAGATGAATTAGATGGGTTTAAAATTTGGGAGAGTGCTTCTGGAAAGCCTGATTCTACTTTTAGCTATCCCAGAGTGACTGCAGATGGAACAGACTACACTGAGTTATTTTGTACATGAATTCATATAAATGCATGAAGTATCACAGCAGTCAGAGCTGAATATCAGAGCAGAGCTTTGAGGCTTGGAAGGAAATAAGGGAGAAAACAAAGATAAGCTGCTACAGAAGCCTGACTTCTATGCTTTCCTAATTTTAGTCCTTAATATTGAACCTGTGCCCTTGTTTGAAAAAATCTTGCATGATTTCCTGTCGGTTAAGTAAGAAGCTTAATTTTAAAATAATGAAGGACTTTAATCTTTAGAAGACTAAAAGTGCCATAGCTGAGTGATAATAAGAAAAAATGAGAAGCTTAGCAGGTATGGTCTAATCCAGCTCAGCACTTAAGTAGGTACTTGGTTTCAATGGCTCTGAAGAATCCTACAGTCTCAGGGCCTTTAAGCACTGTGTGTTCAGCTTTCTTTTTCATCACCTTTTCCTGTGAGGGATAATGCCTAAGAAGGGACACACACGAACACTGCGGCAGGTAACGATGCTCACATTAAATCACAGTGAGCTGTAGCTCAACCTCTGTGGTTACTTAAGGAGTTGGGAGTGTTTGCAGAGCCCTGCACGAGATTAGCACCTCTCCAGCACTGTTTCTAAGACTTTTATTGACCAGGTTATCTACAATGTTTCCTGCAGGCTATAAAGCCAGATTGAAAGTATGAAGATACGATAGACTCACTGATCAGTGAAAACAGGTTACGTTTAAAGCTTTGTGTAGATTTTTAGAGGCCTGGACATTTTAAAAAAAAGCACAGAGAAACTTCCACAGATTTCACCACACAAAAACCCCCCACAAATCCTGCTCACTTTTCTATCAGTGGACCTGCCTGAGGAGTAAGAGACTGTTCAACAAAAGGAAATCATCCTAATTCTGCACTGGTACATAAAGATATGAATAAATACTTAGGAACTTAGTAAACTGTGTATGACCAGCAGGTATAGGGGAGATAATATTATTTTATATATTGAGTATTCATAGGCAAGTGCCAGTTGAAGTCAGTGCTGGCAGTGTCAGCCTGGGACCAGGCTCCCATCTGAAGGCACTGCTTCCAAAGCTGATGTCCCCACAGCACAGAGCCCATAGCAACCTGCTCATGAAAATCATTCAGCCCCATAAAAATGCTGTTTATCCGAAACACTTGTAAAAAACTACCTGGAAAATAACTATTTACAGGGAAAACAATAGAGAGGACTTGCCACTGCAGCCCAGTATCTCCCTCCACAGTGGCTCATTCCCTCTCGGCAGCACACCCTCTGCTCCACGCACACAGAATTTCCTTAATTCTGCCATATCTATGGAAACACACCAAGGCAGCAGATGGCTGAAAACAAACAAAGCCTTCTGCCAGGAGTTTTAATGTTTGGTGTCAAGAATTCAGGTGCTTTGTCAAGTAGAGCTTTTTTCCACTGAAGACACCTCCCAGGGCAACTTGGGCTGAGCTTAGTTTGGTTTGCAAGTTAACTGCAAGAATTTTTTTGTGAAGCTGCCTTAAGAGGATGATATAGGGGCTTGTGTGTCATGGTTTGGGGTGTGGGGGAGAGTGATCTTAAAACCTTAAGATGTAGGTAGAAGCCAAAAGACCTACATATAGAAGGAACTATTTCCTTCATCATATCCCTTGACTCAAACCCCAAGGAATGAGCATATTTGGTATGGGAATCTATATAGGGCTGGGAGGTTCTGTGAGTTACTGCCTAGAAAAGTATGTGTGAGTGTTTTTCCCCAGTCACACTCCCTCCACATCATTCTGTTTTAAGGCTCCATGATGTCTGGATTGCTGCGAGGCTGGGGCAGGATAAAAGTGGACTGTGCCTGCCTTGTCTCTAGGGAGTGGGAGTTGAAAGGAGCAATCCCCGTTTTCCTCACAGCATAATCCTTTTTCTTGGCAGAGAGAAACTGTGGACCGAACTAGTCAAAAACTGCTTTTTGAGAGGTATTTTCAGACTTAAATGCTAGTTTATGCAACTGGTGGCTAATCTGTTATTTGAAGAACACACATATGCACACACACCAGATAGTGTTTAGCCTTGTTATTTCCCTATAGGCACTAACACATTTTTCAGCTGGAATATTCAATGCCCAGAGAGGTAATTTGTCAGCTCACTTGCTGCTATTTTGGGCAGAGCTGAGTTTAGACTATTTAACAAATTGCTCTACGTGGATCAACCTTTGGAGCTCACCCTTTCTCTTTCTGAAAGTATTTGTATCCCTACAAGAACATAATTTGAGCTGCACAAATGTTGTGTATCATAAGTTAAAGCCAGACAGTTAAGCTCTTACTTTCTCTGCCAAGCAGCTGCACACGCAAATTGCTGGAGCCTTGCTCAGGTGAGTAAGCATTTCACTGCCTGGTGTGTTTTGGTTAACACCATCCTTGGACAGCAGCCTGGAAAGGTTTGATGTTACTGACTGCATCTCATTTCCTCCTTTGGTGCTGGACAATGGCCAGGAGGCAAGTGCTAACATGAGGAGGAGACATATGAATATTGGATTATTCTAATTGCTCTCCAATCATCAATATCTACATACCTTTGAATACAAACTCACACACAGAAGTTCAAGGTATACCTTCTGTTTGCCAAATAGCTACAGACGTATGCAGTGGTAAAAGCTGGTTATACTCATATATATATATATAGTTATATAGTTATATATATAGTTATATATATATGTACTCCTTCTAGATACATGTATATATTCCTTCCTTTGGCTTGTGAGCAGGATTTGTGGGGGGTTTTTGTGTGGTGAAATCTGTGGAAGTTTCTCTGTGCTTTTTTTTAAAATGTCCAGGCCTCTAAAAATCTACACAAAGCTTTAAACGTAACCTGTTTTCACTGATCAGTGAGTCTATCGTATCTTCATACTTTCAATCTGGCTTTATAGCCTGCAGGAAACATTGTAGATAACCTGGTCAATAAAAGTCTTAGAAACAGTGCTGGAGAGGTGCTAATCTCGTGCAGGGCTCTGCAAACACTCCCAACTCCTTAAGTAACCACAGAGGTTGAGCTACAGCTCACTGTGATTTAATGTGAGCATCGTTACCTGCCGCAGTGTTCGTGTGTCAGCGCCCGGCCGTGACCCTGCACCCTGCCCTGGAAAGCTGCTCTTCATGACGGCTGGCAGAGGTGCTGGGCAGCCACCTGAGCCCAGCAAATTCACCCTAACAGCCCTGCCGTGATCAGCCAGACAGCCTGCCCTACCTGACAGCAAACCAAAACCCAGAGGATGAGAACAGATTCCTGAGCACTGCAGGGACACAGGTGTGGAGCAGCCTGGTGCCTCCCCTGAGCCCCCCCAAAGGGTGACAGCTCACACCACTGTTCCAACACATCCCTGCTGCTGCCTGGTGCTCTGCTGGTGACCATCTGCACTGGGGCACCCACAAAAGCTTCAAACACCAGTGGGATGGAATCAGGCTTTCAGCTTTTACTGGTGTACGTGAAACACAAACCACAGAGTCTGTTCTTTTGGAGGATATTTCTGAGAAATGTCAAAACTCCCAAGACCACTTGGTATCGCACAGTTATTAATGACCCCAGCAGGGCTGTCCCACTATTTCAGGTCCTATCTTTGTCTTTGAATAATGACATTAACAGTGTGATAATTAATATGCATAAACTAATACACACCCATGTATGACACAAAAATTCGGAGCAGGAACCAAGAATTTCTGGAGAACTCAGGACTGCTGTTTCACTGGGCTGGCACAGGGGCTGACCCCAGGCCTTCAGCCAGTTCTGCTGCGTGGCTGACACAGAGACACAACAAGGAACAGCAGCTGCTGTGGTTTTACCTACCAGAATGACAAACATCGCTGGCGCCACGAAAGCCCAAATGGCTCCATTCTCCAGTGAAAGCCAGCAGCTGCAGGGAGAAATCAGAGCGTTTTTGGAGGAAACACACAGTCATCTAATTAGTAATGTTATTAATTTAAAAAAAGCCACAACTTACAAAACAGCTAAAAGAGAGTGCAAAAAGACTGATGAATTTTGAAAGCAAGAGAAGTGATAGCACATCAGGAAAAAGCTCCTTTTCCCTTCACACTCAGGGGATCCAAGGAGGGATCTCATTTGGATTTGTCACAGAGCCAGTGACAGCTCTGCCCCAGCACACCTTCACAGGAGTGCAAAGATGGGAAGAGAAGGAATGTTTTACTTGCAATGAGTTGTTCTCGTATCCTCGGCCACAAGCAGGCATTTCAGTGCTGGAGCACCGTGAAATGTCTTCTTGGAGTGAATTTGTCTCGTTGGAGCCAGAGACAAATTGAAGCCCTCCTTGCCACTCCTGGCTGGTGGTGGGGAAGGGGCTGGCAAACACAGCCTCACAGGCCCTTCTTACAACCCTGAAGAGATGGGCCAGTTTACCACACACAGAATTATTTTAGGGTTAAATCCTATGGTGTTCTTTCAGATAAATTTGTTCTTCTTCTCCTAAATCAGAAAGGAAATTAATTTTCACAGTTTTGGACATCTTCCATTCCAGATTTCAGGTGTGTAACTGCAGTTTTCTTCAAAAGATTGAGTATCTTTAATCAATGATTACTCTCATCTTGGTAGAGATGTTTCCCTGCTGAAGAGGGGGTGAGCAGGGAGCTCACTGAGGAGCTCTTCAGTGAAAAGCAGGAAAAACATCTCAGGAGTTTTTTTGTGCATCATCTTTGTGAAAACCAGACTTGAGGCTTCCATGTTTAAGAATATGTCTACACAAGTCATCCTTTTGCAGGCTCCCTCCCCTGCTCCTTGGGAGGATCTTGCAGCACCACAGCCCTTTTAACATGCCTACGAATTTCCTCCACATCAGATTTTTCACCTTATGGCACCTGCAGTGAGGATCTTTTCATACTCACTTGCCACTTTCCCCATAGCTGTGTAGGGATGACGTTGCAGAAATGACACAAATCAGCAGTGGGCAGCCTGCAGGAACACAGATGCAAAGACAATATTAGGAATAAAAGTATTTCTTCCCGTAAGCCCTGCAAGTTCTGCTAAATTTTGTATGAGCAGGACAGCTCAGAATCATTTTCAAATTAAGTCTAACTTGACATCCTCCTGCAGCTGTTTCATCCAACATATTTTAATCAACTGATGTCAGACAAACAAAATTATTTTTTAATAAAGCACTAGTTTAACTGTTAAACTGAATCAGTGCTAATTTCCTTGGGAGTCACAGTCATCTTTAAGCCTGGTTTTGGTTTATGGACTTTCTGCCTCTTGCTGTTCAAGCAGTGATACCATGTGAAGCAATATTAGCCTTATTTTAACCACTTTCCCCCAGGTAAGTGCATTTTTGTTCAAGAATTCAAAGTTAGATAGGAGAGCAGAGCTTCTCACAGGGGTGCATGAATTGCAGGTGAGAGGACAGGAACGGGAACATTTGGTTATCCAGAGCATCACACCCGGCAGCAAGAGACAGAAGCAAACTCAGACGCCCCTCAGGTGCCCAATCAAGACTGATTTTAACATAAATATGTAATAAATCTACAAGGTTTCTGTGTTTAGAGGAAACTCTGTTTCCAGATGGTTCTGGCAGTGGCAGTGTGCTGTGCCCTGGGAGGTGGAGGAACGTTCATGGGATGACACAGGGATTACACAAAGGCAGTTCTGGTCCTGCTGTCAGGAGCTGCTCTGGCCCCAGCACTGCCAGGTCCTGTTGTGCCACTTCATTCCAGGCCAGGAGCTGCAGAGGAAGCCAGGGGTTCATTGCCAACAGTTCCAACTACAGTAAAACCCATCCCTTCAAGTATTAAATGATTGCCTGGTAATTCCTGTATGATTTAATAAAATGTGAAGGTTTGAGCTTTTATCATCTTACAGAATTTAATAAACAGGTCCCAGACAGAGTATTAGACATGATAGCTTAAAGTTTCAATTTTCTTTTTAATTCTTTTGGTTTTCTCTGCATGAGGGTTTTACAAAATTCTCTGACAGGCAATTTCTGCTTAGTTTTACCTCTATCATCCTGACAAATTCTGTAAAGTTTTCTGGTACTGGCAGAAGTATAATGTTTGGAAGAAGTATTTTCATTCTTTAATAACTGCAACTAGAAGCACATTTATAAATATTTATATATTGATATGAATATGTATTTATTAATATGGGATATACTCAGTAGTTAAGAAGCATTATAATTTGAAAGCTTCTGTGTCTTCTATACATGAAAAAAAACCAAAAAGAAACCCCAAAAATCCAGGCTGTAGAGACTCTGAGGCAGACAATTCAAAGCAATTTTAGGACATACATCCTAAAAGGCTAAATACGTCATTTATTGAGGAAGATGAAGCATTAGACACAAATGAAAGTGTATTTCCTTCCAGTGATGAAAAGTTCTACTTTGCTTGATGGGGATAAGTATATTCTCCCATTTATTTTGAGGAAGTTCATTTTCTATGATTTTCTTCTGCTCTGTTACATCAGATCTGGACAGAAGTCAGGGACTACATCAACTAACAGCAAATAATGACATTTATGTCTTTTGACAGCTCAGAACAAAGTCTTCACTCTGTGACAGTTTCTAAAGGAAAGGAAACTGGCTGGAATAGGAAAACATCCACTATCACAAACTCTACCACCAGCGCCCTACAAATGGTGGGACGAAAAATCTTTACTACAACAACCTCTGCCTGATATGCTGAATCACCAAGGCAAAGAAGAAGTAGTTTTGGGGGGTTTTTACCCAATCAATCAGGTGCCTGGTTTATTTTTTGTGCCTTCTAAATCACTACCATTTCACAACCAATAAACCTTGCACAAAATGCCACATGGACGTGACAATCCTGAACCTGTCACACAGACACAGCAAGGGCAAAGCAGAAAATCCTCCAGCTGCAGCTTGTCCCCCCAGTCTGGTGGATCCCATGTTCACCAGAGGATCTGACAACAGCCCTCAGACACAACTGCTAAGAAGAGTTTTAAATGAATGAGGAAAGATGCACGAAATAAAAAGGACATAATTTTAAAAAAAGAACAAGTAAGCAGCTCTTGAAATAGATAAATATTTCACAGCATTACTATCACCCAGATCTGCATGGTGCCAAACAGGTATCAAATATTCCAATTCTGGCTGCAGCAGGTCTGTATTATTGATTTAATTGCTTTTCCTGTATCTCCAAATGAACTTGGAGGGGAGGAAAGATAATGCATATTTTAACATATTTTGAAATTATCTGTAATTGCATAGATATTCCTCTTCTATGTTTTCACATCTATTCTTTGACTCAGTGTACGAGGTTCCCTCTTCTTCCAAATGTGGAGCACCACTGCTGCTCTTCCAGGGCTGGGAGAGCAAGTGACTTTCATCTGCTGCAAGAGTCTGCAACAAAATACTGAGTTCTGGCTCTCCAAACATGGACACAGATTATGCTTTCAATAGTGCATGTAGAAAGCCTTGAATCGCTGTCTGTGACATTCCCATGTCACAGAACCACTTCTTCGTTCCTAATAATAATATTGGGGTTCTGTGCACACTTTTTACCTAAGGATTTCAAGGCACAAAGCACCAACTAATGAAGCCTTGTGATACTTCTGTGCTACTGTGCCCACTTTTATGCATGACTTTGCAGAAAGCAGATGGAATAAGCCAGTGTTGTGAGTTAGAACTAAAAAAAGAACATACCAGTGTAGGGAGACCTCCCTCCACAGTCCTGCTATTGATTTGGTAATTAAGGTTCTGATCTGGCCTAGAGAGGTTGTGGCATTCCCTACAGTGGAATTAGGCTCAAGGACTACACATTTTGAAGTCTGATTGCAGTCAGAAAAATTATGCATTTTCTTTACCCAGCAGATGTGCTCTCAGTAAGGCAAACTGTGATCATGAGATGACAATTTCAAATATGCTTCTGAATATAATGTCCTATAGTGAGGAGCTTAAAGTAAGCAGCTACTAAATGCTTACCCCATCCAATTCCATAATAGTATAAGTGCTTGCTTTCTTCTGACCCAAATACTTTGATCACCATGCTGTAAAGATGAAATCCTTCCACCAGCATCCATGCAAAAGCACTCAGGAAGAAAAAATGAAGGAGAATGGCCAGTATCTTGCAAGGCAGCTAAATTAAGAATAAAAATTAATACATTAGTCCTTTGTGGTACAGTCACATTGGTTTTCTTTTTTTTTTTAATCTATAGACATTTACATGCTAAATGCTAAATCACTGAAGTAAAACTGTCTTAAAAGAAAGCACTAGACAATTTCATTTTTCTACTGCATTTTCAGATAACTTCAGAGTAACAAATCCTCTTACCTTTAAAAAAAATCAAAAAAACCCCTAACAACATTGCCAAATGTAGTGTGGAAATCCAAATGTTTTATTTATTTATAGCAGTAGGAGCAATACTCCCACTAAAGTCTGCAAAATATTTAGGAAATCAAAACTGAAGTGTCTGCATCTGGTTCCAGAGCCTGTAGTAAATACAGGAGTTGAAGAAGTGGGGTACAAGTGTTGTCCTGCACCCTGCTCCCTGGTTTTCCTTGCATTGCTCCTCTCAGTGATCTTTACATTTTTCTCTAAGCCTCCCACCAGCCTGGCTTACCAAAACAGGAAAACCAAATCCTTTCTTCCTCCCCATGCCTCAGGTGCTCACACCACTCCCTGTCCTCACTTTTTGCTTCCCGAGGTCTCCCCAGAGTGGCTGCGCCCATCACTCGGTGACTGAGCAGACGTGGCTGCGCTGATCCCACCAGGAGAAAACCCCGTTGGGTTTGTTTCAGAGAGGCACAGCTCAAACACGCTCTGGGAACGTCCCAGCCCTGACTCAGTTCACGTCTTGGGGCAGGCTGATGGTGACAGACCTTCTGCCCTGTGGCTGTAACACCCCTTCTGTGGCACCTACAGAATTGTCGAGGGGTTGCTTGCATCCAGTCCATGGAAATGGGAAGACTTTTGCCTTCCTCAGCTGGACAAGCCCCAGAAAGGCTCCTGGCAGGTGGAGTCTGTGTTGGGGAGGCACCACCAGTAGGAACCAATTTGCTGCCTCAGATGTTAATCGTCAATTCCCTTTGTTGCATGAGCTAAGCTGTGCTGTGCTGGCATTTTATTCTTTATGTGGATGATTTGAGATTTTGTACTCTAATGAAAATTAAAATGTTGGGACTTGATAGTATAACGAAAATGGAGGCTTTCCTGCCCAGTCTCACTTGTACTAGTGCGAGGACATTCCAATGCAAATCCAGTGGGACTACGTGTATTCAAAAGCAATAAATTTGGGGTTAATTCATGTGAGTGAGGTCTGTATGTAGTTTAGTATTTCACAAAATTCAGTGACATGTTATTGAACCAGATTAGTTTATTGACAAAAGCTGTAAAAGCCTTTCCGGTTAATTTTATCATAAGGTTATAAAATCCATTTTAATGCCTTTTGATTTCTACCAGAAGATTACTCCACAAAAATATAAATGCAACATAAAGCTGACTTACAGGCTATTTCTGTCAAATGGATAATTTCCAACTTTTGAGTAGCCAAACAATATGAGTCACAAAACAGCAGAAAAATAACACACCGTGAAGTAGCAGGAGGCTGGTCTGGATATAATTTTATGTAATACCTACTTGCAGATTTGTACATAAAATCCATAGCAAAGTTGCTGCTCATTCTGATTTTTTCTTTTTTTGGACTTAATTATTGCTTAGGAGTTACTCTTAAATGGCAAAATTGCCTTCTATAAAAGCACTGAAAAGCTGAGCCTTTGCATACTAACCCCAAGCATCTCTCGTGCTGCACCATGTGAAACACTGTACTTCTAGCAGAACACTGGTAAAAAGGCAGATCTTGTTACTGTTACTCTTAGAGCTGACAACTCGAGAGTCTGTGAAAATAGAAAAAGTAGCCCAGCCAGCAGCAAGGTCTGTCATATTATTGTTGTTGAGAAAGTAAAGCAGACTCTCAGAAAGGCCTCTCAGAAAATATCAGTAATTTTTTTTTACTGAGGACAGTCTTAAAACAGATAGGTAAATTTATACATATATCACAAACAAAAGCAGCTCTTTTCACCTCTCCATCTGGAAGTTTCCAGCAATGCTGAGTTCAATACCCTGATCCAGAACTGCAGATAGTACAGACATTAAATTTTCTGGTTGTGCTGGAAAAAACCCAGTGCTGGCTGACATCTTTTACTTCAATTTTCATCTTCCTATGTCTAAATAATATTTCAGTTTTCCCCACAAACACACTCAGGTGTTTGGAAGGCTTCAGTAGGCTAAAGAAGAATTGCTTTAGTACGAATTGTAAATCATTAAGTTATGCATCTGAAAATACCAGGGAATGCTATATACCATATCTGCAGTCAGAACCGAAATACCCCTGGAGTCAGAGGTGGGAAAATGATGGGGAGGTTCAAAGCAGCCACACAAGGAAGAGATGCCAGCCCAGCGCCTGGTTTTGAGGCCGTTCCCTGTGGCACAATTCCTGCATTGCCTCGAGTAAGGGGTACCACGAAGGGTCCTGTAAGGGCACCAACAAACGGCTCAGCACTGACACAGCCAGCCCTGGCACAGGCAGAGGATCACAAATTCACACCTTCTCGTGTAAATACTGCCTCCCTCTTTTTGTAAACGACCGTTTAGCAGTTCAATTACAGCTGCAATTAAAGGTATTTAAGCTGCTGTCAAAGCCAGCGGGAGCAGAGCAGGAGTAGGTGAGGACAGCAGACTAATAAAAGGATGAATCACAACCCCCTCGGATTCCAAGAGGACAAAGCATAAAAATAAGAGCACAGCAGACAGTATTTACATCACGTTTGTCAACTTTAAGATCTTCGCAGTGTTAGCCCATACAATTACAGCTGTTATAGAGGAGGTAGGGCTAAAAAATCCATGGGTTCTGTGAAGCATTTCATTTTGCAAAGCCTGAGGTGTAAAACAGGTCTTGCTTTCTTATGCTACTCCCGATTTCACCGAAGTAGGTTTGGAACAGGCTTAAGAGAAACTATGCAGCTATTAAACTGCAGCTTCAGTCTGTGTGAGCGTTTCACAAGCTTGACTAAACAAGCAGGTGCTCTGTGTGTGAACAAGGCGCATCATAAATGTAGGTGCCGCTGGGACTGGTCCCCGGAGAACACGGGCTCTGCCTGCATCCAACCCAAACCTGGAAACACAACTCGTATTTCACAGTAGTTTAAAAGATTGAAGGTGATGCTGGCCTTCATAAGGTGTAAAGAGGCTGAAGTGACACCATCTGAAGTGACTCAGCTGAATTGTCTGAAAATTTGGAATGGATGAAAAAGAAAAACCTGTGAGAACACTACACGCTGTTAGACGCTGAGTGAGCCTTTTATTGCCCTCAAGCCTATGCCCTTTCATCAGGGTTTTAGCGCTATACTTAAAGAGGATTATTTTCATGCCTGGTTTCTACTGTCTTCAGCTTCATCTTTTTCTGCTCTCCAATGTCTCCGTTTCATTTTCCTTCTAAACCATTCCCTACCATTTTCTCCCTTGCACATTGCGTGACTCATTCAGGACCCATCTGAATGTTAAACAGCAAAAGAGTATGAAGTTAGTTTTCCAAAGTGCTTTTAGATCTGCAGGTAACAACTGCTTGTGCAAACCAGACAGTACAGTTATTTATAAACTCAACAGAAATTCAAGGGATCCCATTTGAGCTGAATATAAATTTAGGTAACCATTGTACTGGCAGAATGAAGAATGTGCAAACCTCATATTTACTTGTACTGAGAATAAACAAAAACACCACCCCAACCCCCCCAATAATAGAAACCACCGGCTGCTTCTGAAAAGTATTTTGGAATAGCAGCCGGTCACCAAAGTAGCCAAGTTGTTACCAGCAAAACACAGAGCACCCTGGAAGTTTATTGTAAAATCAGGTTTTGTTTCTGCTCTTCAGGTGGGACTTTCCATCAAAGACATTACATTACTTTAAATTGCATTTTTTAAACACAGCACTGGAAAGAAATTGGTTTTACTGGTATGTGATACTGTTAACTTGGCCTTTTGTCTTAATCTAACCCAGCTGCTTTAGATGCCAGTTTTAATGGTTTAGGTCCTGGTACTCAGCATAAGGAGTTCCCCTGTGTAGTAGGATGGCATTTTTTGGCTAAGGCATGTTAAAAATAGATCTCACATGGAAGACACTTTCCTGCACGTGGCATTCATTCCACAGAGTTGCCTCCCAAAACAAACAAAATCATCCTTTCTAGGACTTACAGTTCCAGGGCTGAACTGGAAGCTGGTGAGCAGCAAGATCTGGGCCAGCAGCACAGCAAAGGACAGGTTGGCGTGGATGTGGTAGCGCTGGTTGCGGATGGTGCTGACAGACCTGGCAGGAGACAGGAACACGTGAATGAAGCAGTGTTCCAAGAGGCACGAACATATCTATGATTTATCAGCAAGCATTTAAATTGGCTTTTGGTTTTGGTGGGGTTACCATGGTGTCTTTTGAACTCTCCTTCCACCAGGATGGGGTGGCACCTGATGAAAGGCAGCAGAAAGATCGATTTGCACATGAGCAAGCTGATGACTAGTGACAGAATATTAACACAGGGAATTGGTTCCAGTTTTGACTTACACCAATATAACTTCTGAGCACAGGAGCTATATCTCCATACACAGATGGGCCATGCCTATCTTGACAGGGACCTGACCTTGGTTGCAACACCATTTGAACATATCTCTCTTGGCTTTTCAAAAACCACCTGGAAATCTGACAAGAACAGGCTTTCCTGGAAGTCTTCTCAACTCGTGTTTCTGTTCTCAGCCAGAAATAGGAAACAGAAAACAAAAACATTGATTTGAACATCTCAGGCCTTTTGTCTAATTCTGTTCTCTTTAAAAAACAAACAGCCCTGGTGGTAACAGGTTTCCTATTCCAATCCGCACTGCCTGCTGCACTGCTCCACACGAAGAGGATGAAGAGGGAGATGACCAGAAGTATCAAGATCCCAAAAAGTAACTCAAGGATGTACTGCCTGGTGCCAATGGCTCTCTAATGAGGAGTTCCCTGTATCACAAACTGGAATGGTGTTGCCCAGGAGGGGAGCAGGGCTCACTGCCCTCCCGGGAAGGGGCTGCCCCTGCCAGGACATGGAGTAGCAAAGAACTTGCCAGATTCTTCTCCACTTATGTCACAGTCATCTAACACCACATTGCAAAATTTCACTTCAGCTGCTTAATGAGACCCTGCTCTCCAGTGAAAAGATAATAAAATTATTTTTAATTGGCAGTTGGAAGGATGCTGTCTGTAGGTGGGGTGCTTAACCCTGTGACAGTCAGCTGGCTCCAAGCTCTCTTCCAAGTCTTCCGTTTCTCTCCAGTTTCCCGAGGAGTTTTCAGCCCTGCTGCAGCAACACCTCTTCTTTTTTGCTCCTTTTTCCTTTCTAAACACTCCAAGATCCAATTTTGCACTCAGACTAAAATGGAGCAGATCATTCCCCTTAGCCTAAACATGCCAACAGCACGGTGCCAGATAGGCAGATGTTGGACTTATTTAGAGTGGATTTTGCCACACATTATTGCTCTTAATCCAAGTATGACCAACACAGACCTTGGAACTTGGAAATAATACGGGGTCTGGAAAAAAACAAGCATTGCAATCAGTTTACTGAGATGTAGCAAGTCCTTTTCCCTAGAAACTGGCCTCTTAAAAGGGTGTCCAAAATACATGCTCAGGCACAGAAAACAAAAACTGAACTCTTAAGTGGGAACAATATGGTTTAGTGTGTGAAAGGAGGCAAGAATCCCACTCCTTTCTGTATTCCTGAAGTGCTGCACAACCTTGGACAAGTTGCTTCACCCTTAGCCAGGTTTTCTATTTTTTATTTAGACACAAACCTTTATGAAAGCTTTTTTTTCAGAAATGTTTGTATCAAACCCAGCTGGGCCTCAAACTTATTTGTCACTGCTGGAACATAAACAGGAATAAAGGCCCTGAGTGCCCTGGGGCAGAAACCTCCCCAGCACAGAGAGCCCTCACAGGGGCTGCCCTATACTGGGCAGGAGATCCAGAGGTTTTTAACCACAATTCACAAGAGTGAATTTCACACTGCTTACAGTGTCCTTCATCCCACTAAAGCAACACTTTGGAAGACCAGCCTAATGGAGAACAACAAGATACTTGAATATAAACGTGGGTTGTATGAGGTAATTGTGTACAAGTTGTGTGAAACTAAAGTCAGGCAGCTAACGCTGACTGAGATTTCCTTACTGGGCATTCCTTTATAAACACTGTGCCTGACAGACAGGACAGTGGAAAGGCAGAAAGTGCTCTCTGCATACTCCAAGCAGTCCAAAGATGCAGGGGGGGACAGAGGGGGTGATCCTGCAGTCCCTGTTCGCATTGTACTGGTTTGAGCTCCAGACCAAGACCTCCTACAAGCCTTTTTGCAAGATGCCTCAACTACAGCAAAGCACAGACAGTTAAAAAAAAAAAAAATTAAATCTCTCATGGGATGGAAATACCTTGCTATGTAAAGATCATCCCATTTCAGAAAATGAAGGTAATTTAGAAATAACCAGCCAAGTGTTACAAATACATGTGCAGAATCTAATTAAGGAAGGTTGTAGAATTAATAGTCTTTGTTTTATCCTGAGCACCTGAAGGGATCCTACCTTGGAATTCACTGCTTGCCTTTCGGCGTGATGGCTGCTCAGCAGATATTAAGTTAAAATTACTCACGACAATACCGCGAATGTGACCAGCGTGATCGCCAGGCAGAAGATGGACAGGGCGCAGCCAATGTAAGTGATGGAGGAGAGGGCCACCTGGTGTTCTCTTGTTAGCTGTGCAGGAAGGAAAAAACCGAGAAAAGAGCTATTCATTGATGTCTCCCACGGCAGAACCAGGCTCGGCCCCCGGCACCCCGTGCGCTCCTCCAGCCGATGCTCCCGGCCAGGGCAATGCGGAGCCAGCTCCAGACTCGGTCACGCAGCCGGGGCACCCGCGTGCCCGTGGCATTTAGGGTCGTCTCCGGTGTCCCAGCCCGGCATTGCCGCAGGACGAGCCGGTTCCAGAACGAGCCCGGCCCGGAGCGGTGCCGGGCTGCAGACGCGGCGCGGCCGGGGCGGCTGGCGGGGCCCGGGGGGCTCTCCGGGGGCACTCACAGCCCTGTGCGAACACCGGAGCGCTCACAGCCCTGAGCGAGCACCCTCACAGCCCTGTGCGAACACCGGAGCGCTCACAGCCCTGAGCGAGCACCCTCACAGCCCTGTGCGAACACCGGAGCGCTCACAGCCCTGAGCGAGCACCCTCACAGCCCTGTGTGAACACCGGAGCGCTCACATCCCTGTGCGAACACCCTCACATCCCTGTGCGAACACCCTCACATCCCTGTGTGAACACCCTCACAGCCCTGTGCGAACACCCTCACATCCCTGTGTGAGCACCCTCACAGCCCTGTGCGAACACCCTCACAGCCCTGTGCGAACACCGGAGCGCTCACATCCCTGTGCGAACACCCTCACATCCCTGTGTGAACACCCTCACAGCCCTGTGCGAACACCCTCACATCCCTGTGTGAACAACCTCACAGCCCTGTGCGAACACCCTCACATCCCTGTGCGAACACCGGAGCGCTCACAGCCCTGTGCGAACACCCTCACAGCCCTGTGCGAACACCCTCACAGCCCTGTGCGAACACCCTCACATCCCTGTGCTAACACCCTCACAGCCCTGTGTGAACACCCTCACAGCCCTGGGTGAACACCCTCACAGCCCTGGGTGAACACCCTCACATCCCTGTGCGAACACCGGAGCGCTCACAGCCTTGTGCGAACACCCTCACAGCCCTGTGTGAACACCCTCACAGCCCTGTGCGAACACCCTCACAGCCCTGGGTGAACACCCTCACATCCCTGTGCGAACACCCTCACAGCCCTGAGCGAACACCGGAGCGCTCACAGCCCTGAGCGAACACCCTCACAGCCCTGGGCGAACACCGGAGCGCTCACAGCCCTGGGCGAACACCCTCACAGCCCTGTGCGAACACCCTCACATCCCTGTGTGAACACCCTCACAGCCCTGGGCGAACACCGGAGCGCTCACAGCCTTGTGCGAACACCCTCACATCCCTGAGCAAACACCCTCACAGCCCTGAGGACTGACAAACCCGGACGAGCCATAAATCACAGGCCGTTCATAGCCCGCTTGTATTGTTTAATGTATCGTGTTTTCCGTGCTTGCTGAAGGAGCTGGGCTGGCACCTACAGAATGGAAAACCCCAGAAAAGACCCAGCGTGAGCAGTAGGAGGGCAAATCTTGTCTTAGCCCCTGTGTCTATCTACAGGCGTCTTTTGTAGTGGTAATTCAATTTTTATGAACGTTTAAACTGTAACTCCACAGTGCTCTCCACCAAGATCTGTGTTAAACCTGGACAGAACCAATGCAAGAGGGACAGCGTGGTTTGGCCATTCATCTTAAATTAATCGGAGTCTGTTTTAATTTTCCATGCAAGTTCTCATAAAAGAACGACAAAAAAGCCACACCCAGCAAAGGGAGCCAGGCAGCATTAACATATAATAAGTAGAACAGAGCTAGGCAGGAAAAAGTTTTCTCATCCTAGAAGAATTTTCAAACATTTTTCCTGACTTGCTTTTGGATAGATTTGACATTTTCATAAACTGAACATAATCTGGGGGGGAAAAAAATTAGTCAATCAAAAAGTTTTAATTTTGATGCTTGAAATACTGTTTTATTTCAATCTCTATTCACTATTAATTAAATTCCAAGCTGAAAACTCATTCAAAATATTTATTTATTATAAAAAAATACTAAAAGGAACAATATCTTTTCCAAATTTTTTTACAGCAACTTTATCTAATAAAAACGAATCCTTTCTCATATGTTTGGGATTTTCTATTATTTTACACACACACAATAAAATTTCCCACCCAAATAAAGTATTTCATTAGAGATTATCAAACTGAAGCAGTTCCACCAATAAACTCCCCACTAAAATTCCTTTTGAAGGAGAGAAATAATGTGCCCTGTGGTTATGAGAAAACATAAATATAGGCAAAAAGATGTGGTGTGTGTGTAGATTTTTATCGTAATTATCTGCCAACTGTACCAGCTCACGTATGGGGAGTTTTACAGCAGAACTTGTGACTTGTTCAGCAGTCCGAGAGCCATTAAGGGATGCAGCAGCACTGAAAGACAACTGTTGCTATGGTGTTACAGTTCCTAGGAAATATGATGCAGCTCTTGAGTATTTTTTCTTTTTCAGTCAAAGACACATTTCTTTTCCCTGACTGGACAGCATCAATTACAGAAACAAAAGAGTTCTGTGTACTGGAACAGCTTAAAAGCTCCAGATAATTCCTACAAAAGAGATCCTATCATCCCTCATCCCCCAAAGAAGCCAAGCACAGGCATTCTTCACAGGATATTCCTGAAATAGGAATAATCTGTGCGGTAAATGGAACAGTTTAGAAGTGATTTCCTCATCAGGTACATTCATGTCCCAAATGCCTGAACCTTATTTCCTGATTTCTCCAACAGACATCCTTTTCTCTGGCTACAGGTGACTCACAGTTCTACAGGAGGAGGGGAGCAGAGGAAGCTTTTCAGATTTAAAGTCTCTCTAAAATCAGTATTTCGAAGCAGTTCAAGGCTTTCTTTCACTCCTTTCACTCCCAGAGTCCTTCAGCCAGAAAATGTTCCCTAGAGAGTTTCCCTGCTCAGTGAAAATTTAGATTTACAGTGGTCTATCAAGGGGTTTGCCTTGGCAGAGCTCTCAAAGGGGTGGTGGTGTCTTACTGTCACATACAAATACAGGAAATAGCAAGGACCAAACCAGGGGAAATGGGCAAAAATCACAGAATCACAGAATGGCCTGGGTGGGAAGGGACCTTAATCACTCAGTGCCAGCCCGGCCGTGGCAGGGACACCTCCCACTGTCCCAGGCTGCTCCAAGCCCCAGTGTCCAGCCTGGCCTTGGACACTGCCAGGGATCCAGGGGCAGCCACAGCTGCTCTGGGCACCCTGTGCCAGGGCCTGCCCACCCTCCCAGGGAGCAATTCCTTCCCAGTGTCTCATCTAAAGCTCCCCTCTTTCAGCTTGAAGCCGTTCCCCCTTGTCCTGTCACTACAAGCTCTTGTAAACAGTTTCTCTCCACCTTGTAGGCTCCCTTCAGGCACTGGAAGGCCACAATTAGGTGACCCTGAAGTCTTCTCTTTTCCAGGCTGAACAAATCCAGTTCTTTCCTTGTGGGAAAGGTGCTCCATCCCTCTAAAAATCAAACTCCTTGTTTTTTTTCCCATAGTAATCCAAAAGAAGATGGTGATCACACAAATACTTTTTTTCTCTCTAATTTCTTTGATGTCGTGCTTCTAGGAAAGTCTCTCTCTGGGTTTTAATTCAGTCTTTCTCCACAAACCCCTGCAGGGCAAGACGTGAGTCAAGCTCTCACAAGTGGAGCCTCTATTACTTAAAAATGAAAAAGGGAAAAAAATTTCTTAACAACAAAATGTGGAAGATTCACTGAAACCTGAAATAACCTACACAGGTCCCTGCATCTGTGAGATGGAAATTGCTCTTGCTCTGGTGAACACAACCAAAATCTGATGATGCTTTAAGAATGATGCTCCTAAATCAATACTCACATCAGTGTGGTAACAGCTATTTCAAAAGCAGCACCACTGCAGTTCACCTTCTCATCTTGCCTTGAGTGAGGGGCAAAGTCTGTGGGCAGCTCTGAACCGTCTTAAAATTGTAATTAAGGACTCAGTGGAGCCTGCAGTAGCTGTTCTCAAAGGGAGCAGTTGGGCTGGAGGGTGCAGGAGAGGGTGAAACCAGCTCCTTCCTATGGGTGATGGGAATTGCAGGAGAAAGAACACAGCACGAAAAGAAGGCTTGGAATGATTCCCAGGGTGTGCAGCCGCACGTTAGGGCTATGGAGAAGGAGAGAAAAGAACCTATACTTAAACCTCTCGCACCCCATCTGTCACAGTACATCTGGGTGCGGTGTGTTCTCATTTTGAGGGATAACAAGGAGCAATTTGTTGGAAGCACCTGGGTTGTCAAAGCACTGGGCCTCACTAATTAAGAAACAATTTCAATAAATTCCAATGCTCTGATAAGGGCTGGTTTCACCTTACCTCAGCTTGTCTTTTTGAAAGTTTACAGACTTCCTGCATGATGTGGAATATAAAATAGTAATTTGGGATGTTCATGTAGTCAGCACAAAAGCTCTAATCAAGCTGTAATGCTATTATTAAAGAAAATAGCATTAAAAAGTACCGAATGAAACATTGAGCAATCTGTGAAATAGTCCCATGAGCCTGATTCTCACACTTGTCCCAATCCACATTAAATTATTCTTTTCTTCTAAAATGTTTTGCTTCCTTGGATTTACATGGTCATTCTTTTACCCTGCAGCAAGCTGAAAAGCCAGGAAACGAGCTCATGCAGCCATGAGCGTGAGCAATCACCAACACGGAGAGACAGATGTTTCTCAGTTTCAGCTTTGACAAAGTAAAATCAAAAATTCCTGCCTCATATAAAACCCCCACGTTTTAGCTTAGGCTGTAACACCCTTCATCTTGAGCGCTGCTAAAAGCCTGGACAAAGAACGGGTGGTTTCAGTAGTCCCACCCCTCTGTGGCACTACAGCCCGTCGTCCTGCCCTGGTTCTCCCTCATAAAAGAAGTTACTACATTGCTCTACACTTTTATTTTGGAAGCTCACAGGCAAGCAGATGGCCTGAGAAATGATCCTGGAAAGAGACCAGTTCAGACTCCAAATATGTATTTTTCATTTATAATGTTGTTCATAGGAAAAAAAAAAAAAAAAAAAAAAAAGAAACATGAAAGAGTGATATCTAACCTCTCTGTTTAAAAATAACTGCACGGAGGATGAAAGTATATTATTATAATGGGATGGCACTTTTCATCTCTGGAGTAGCTGGGAAAGGTCAGTTCAGGCTGAAAGACTTATTCAATAGGCTCTACAAGAAAAATTGTTTGTATGTAGAAGAGAAAACCTCCTTATTATTGGGAAGTTAATGAGTGACCACATGCAGGAGCACAGCAGCCACTGGGCAGCTCAGAGCACCTGCCTGGGCCACACAGGGCTCTCTGTTCAGTGCTCCCTTCTCCCATGGGACATTTGCCCTCCTGCCCCTTTTTGAAATTATTCTCCTCTCAGGCTGTTGACTGCACCTTTTTTGCTGGGCAAAGAGTGCACTTTTGGCTTTCTCCAAAGGAAGGGACTTTTTGGGAAAGTTCTAACCTAGAATTTTCTTCTTCACATACCATGAAACATCCCTTTATTTCTGCCTTTAGAGGTCACACAAGAGACACAGGGCTGAGAGCAAATACTTAAACCAAGGTTTGTCATAGCTGATCCTGAAAGGGTTTGTCCCTAAACCAAATTACAACTTCACCATTTAGACACCAAAAGCAGTAATTTCTCTGTCTAAAATACTTTTGAAATCTCCTTTCTGAAAAACAATTCATCTGCCAGAGAAAGGCAACATCTTGAACCAAAAAAGATTTTACAGCCTTAAAAAATGAGTCCTGCAGTCTGAGGGTGATATCAGACCTCTCACTTGTATTTCAGTCTTACTCACTGGTAGAACCTGGAATATGATATTATTCATGTGCTTATATAGAGGATACAATTCATGAAACCAAAGTTATTTGTTCTCTGCTGGAAATGCCACGACAATTGCATTTTGCCCTAAGTCCAAACATAAGAGTGAGATAGATTTCAGTGTCCCCTTTGGTCAGCTTTCCATCTCAGAGAAACCTTCCCACCATGGAGTTCCTGCAGTGACAGATGGTTTTCCCCCTGTTTATTGATCTGACAGATCTGCCCAGGGCTGCCCAGCACTGAAATCCACCTCAAATTGCCCTCTGCAAAGGCTGAACATCCTCTTTGAGACACTTCTTGGGGAGAGGGAGGGGTGAGCAATTAAGGCTCAGCCAAATCTATCGAAGCTGCACCTTTAAAACGTAATCTGAATCCAATTAAGAAAAGGATGAATAATTAACTTTGGCAGCCTGAGTGTCCCAGAGACGTTAAAACGCTGGCCTTGGCTGATGAAGCTAGTGTCCAGAAAGGCTGCTGAAATTCAATTTCAGTCCAGAGAGGCCTTTATTTATATATAAATTATAATAACAATACAAATCTCTGTTTTCCTTCAGCTTGCCAAGCACTTTGTTAGGTACATAACATTCCTCTTTTTTTTTTAATTAACCTCTGTGATGAGTTCAGGAGGCTCAATCTACTCCCTGAGACCATAGGAATGATTTTGGTGGGGCCATGCTTAAGTGGCACTGTACAATCACCACTCACAGAAAAGTCTAATTTGATGCACCAACTCCTTTTCTCAAGCCACAATGTATCAGATACTGTGAATTTAAAGAAAAAAGGGTCTCTTAGAGTCACGCTTCACAATGCAATCATCTTTATCAGCCATTTCCAGCAGAACTGGTTTGAATTCCCATTCTCTATTAACTTCACAGCTCCTAGCAATCTGCAATAAAGTGCTGCAGGGGGGGCTTTTCAGGATTAAAGGCACATTTTCCTCCAGCCAGCCCAGCCTGGTGTTGCTTATTTAAAACTTTTCACCATGACACGAAAAATACAGAATTTTCCAAATATGTCTGCCAAGACATTAATTAGTACTTTTAAATGCCCAAATAATTTTTCAAAGTAGTTCTGGGCAACACGTCATCAAACAGTAGGGATTCTGCTCATTACAAATCTCACACAGCAAGTTCTTAGTTCAAATGAAGCTTGAAGGAAGCATGGCAGGGAGGAAGGACTCAAGTTGTGAAGTGGGATCAGATTATAATAAAGTTTGGGAACCAGAAAAGCCAATATTTTCAAGTTCTTCTTAAATCAGTTAGTGCAACACAGAGCAGTGGGTTTTTTCTGCCTTCATTTCAAGTGTAAGACTTGCAGTGTCTCGGGAAATGTTAAATGCTGTATTTACAGCAGATTATCCCCTGTGAAACTCAAGGAGCTGCTTTTGCCCGTACACCTCAGACTGGTACATCTGTTCTCTACCTTCTGTTCCAGCCTGAGCAGGCTCATCCTGTTCTCCAATTAACAGCCAAAATTAAGTCCATCGGAGAGCACTCCAGGAATGATCAAACCCACCAGGGGTCCAGCAGGCTCTGAGAAACAGAGAAATGCAGGTCGCTTGCCAGACTCTGAGATTTTTCAGAGCAGTTGAGAATAATTAAATACCCAGCTCCCAGCAAAATTCAATAAAAATTAGTGTGTCCAGCTCCATTTTCCCAGGCTTGGGCTTTGATTCCAAAAGGCCCACTTGGATTCAGGGCTGGGACTAAGTGAGGCTTGTGCCACAGCCCAGGGTACTCCCAAGCCTCTCCTACACCACCCTTTGGGGAGAAAGAGCACAGAAAGGCCACTGCAGGAGACAGCCCAGGCTCAAAGTACAGAATGGCTACATTTAAAGAGAAAAATGATGGATAAAGGTGCCCTATTTATAACATTTTTGTACTGCATGGGGAAATCCTTTAGTCAGCAAGAAGAACTGGCTGCCAAGTGGTTCAGTGCTTTCATTTCCACCATGGAAAGGAAGTCTCTGTTATTTTGTTAAGTATTCTGATTAAAACAGAGTGCTCTATCATGTTCCTCAAACAAAAGCGTTCTTTTGACAATTATAGCACTCTTAAATATTTCTGCTTTTCCAAAATAAAAAGTCATTTTTTGTTCTCCTCCGCTGAGCGAAATCCAGTAACTGCCAAACAATTCTCCAAGGAATTTGAGGGTTTTAGTATCCTGCAGCACTAGTCCAACTTTTTCCATGTAATTCTGTGGGATTAAGGACAACCAGAAAGTCTCCTATTTCCTCTCATCAAAACCAACAGAGCTGTACTGGCATAGAAGTGGAATAGCAAAAAAATGAACAATGGCTCTGAGTTAAAAGTTGAGACTAGTGCTCAATTTTCAGGAAAGATGAGCACGGGTGTAGTAAGGACAAAAGAAATACGAGGCACAATCCCACTGCGAACACATCAGGGAGATGTGCTCCTCCACAGGGACAGTAACCCCTGCAATAAAATGGAGGGGGAAGTGGAGAGAGTGAGAACGAGCAGAGAAAGTTTACAGAGCAATGCTAGAATAAACACAGGCTGATTTATCTTTGTTCATCTGAGGGCTGAGGGCTGTCTGAACTGTCTGTAGAGATCTTCTCAGTTAAAGAGACCATCAATGGCAATAAACAAGGACCCAAAAAACCGCAATGCCTACCCAATTTTTAAATATGCAGCACAAAAGAAAAATTACTGGACTAAGGCATCATTCTTTTTATGTTCCCAGCAACGAAAAGCATGCTGAGAAAAGTAATTATATTAAAATTACAAAACAGCAGAAATCGGAGAGTGCCACATTATTTCCATTTCATTGTCCTATTAGAGTATGTAGCTGGCTGAAAATTTTAAGAAAAAAGCTTATGATTTCAGACTGCTATTTTATTGTACCCGAAGTGCAGTGTTTGATTAATAACTGCAATATTAGATTTAGGAAACAATGCTACAAACTGATAAATTACACACCTGTCCCCCATATTTTTAAAGCATTTTGCAATACTAGGGCTTTTTCAAAACAGCCTTTATAAACACGAACTGATGCATTTTTTTCTCAGTCAGCCATACATTATCAAAACTTGCTGTCAAACTCAGCTATAATGGTGAAAAATAAAATAAAAGCACATATATTGCCCTAAAGAAGAAATTTGGAAAGACTTGCTTTTTGTAACTAGAAGCTCACAGAAAAATACCCAAACCTTTTCAAAATGCTGGGCTCCCTAAAAATGCTATGGGATGTTCCTACAGCTCCATCATCAAGATCAGATGGTTCTAAATATTTTTCCCTGTATAAACACTTGTCTGCTTTCAAGCTCATTGGTGAGTGGCTTGAACTATGTTGATTGATGGCCTCTTCTGATTTGTGAACAGGAGCTACAAATGGGATAAAAACCAAAGTCATTTCTAGCTTAAGAAATGCAGAAAATGTGTTCAAAACCCCAAACAATTTCTGCCACAGATTGTATAACACTGTTGCTTAGCTGGAAATGTCCATCCACATGTGAACTTTACACGAGTAATTTTTGTACTCTCACAGTTGGAAAAGCCAGCAAGAGGAAAAACAGGAAAAAAGAACAATTTAAGAGAATGGGAGTCGTAAATATTTCAGTTGTGTCCTTCATTGGTCTCTTGGGGGAGGAGGACCCAAACTTCAACCTCTATTTTTCTGTGGGAGAAAATGATTCCTCTTTAAAAGGATCTTTGAGCCGTGGGTCCCCAGGTGTCCACCATCCTTTTGCTGAAATGACATTTACGTGGCAGATGGTACAAATAGCCTGGCACGCTTTGTAGTTGTTGGATCACTATAAAAATAAAATCTGCCAGATGGCTGGCATGTTTCTTGGCAGGAGTAGGGGGCCCCACTGACTGATGGGGGGAAGTAAAGCTGCCCAAAATGAAATAATAGCATCTGAATTTTCTTTGAAGTGCTTTTGAACCGCAGCTTACTCCACACTGGGTTGGGTTCCTGCTGTCTAGGAAGCTGAGCCATCCCTGTGTCCACGTGTGCCACAGGGGTGCTGCTCATGCCTCTCCTGACAGGGTCACCTGTCCCTGCTGCCCCAGAACAGGACCTCCCCAGCAGCCAGAGAAGCCAGCTGAGTTCTCCCCAGGCTCTGTGCCAGTGGAGGGGATCTCATCTCCCATCCTCTGCTGTTCCCACCCAGGTTCCCACCCAGCAGGAAACTGCTGTACCACAGTGCTACAAGCCCCACAGGCAGCACATCGCTCTGGGTCTCTGCTACCTGGGCTTTCTCCAGAAGAAGCAAACATAAACACATTAAAATAAATGGATTCTTCCTTTTTCCTACCCCAGCTATATTGGTGCCCCAGTGTCTCCCTATCTGCAGGGCTGCAGGGCAATACAGACTTGTTCTGGCTGCACTGGATGAAGGAAAACCTGGAACACTGGTCTGTGGATCAGGAAAAGAGAAAGACAGGAATTCCAAGAGTGCAGCTTCAGCAAGGATTTGCTGTGGGGAGCCTCTTTACCCTGCCTCAGGCTCCCCATCAGAAGAAGAAGCTTCATCAGAGCAATCGTTTAATATCTGCACAACTACTCAGAGTGTCTCACTGCCAGGCTTTGCTGGGAAGATGAGACTGAACAATTCTCAGTCTCACTGACTTGATCAGAGTTGTCAAAATAGTTCCCAGCTGAGTCTCCAAGTTCTGATTGCCTGCTGACCTTGATTACACCCATGCAACTCCTCCAAGGCAATCAACAGTTGAACATGTTCCTTCAGGGACATTCTGCTCCTCTTCAGTGCCATTTTACCTTCAATCAACTTATTTATTTGTTTAAACCAGCTAATGACCACTAATCTCCAAAATTCAAAATAAATGTTATAATGTCTCAAGTGAAAACCAACAAGAAAAACGAATCTCAGCAAGCAAGAATCTGGGCCAGGCGTGATACAGACATAACAGCAGAGTGATAAAACACAAATAATTTCTGCATCCCATGTGGGCCAATTCATCAGCAGGGTAACAGGTCAGTGCCAGGCTGACATCTGAGCACCACATGGCTGTAAGGTTTTCCAAGATGTTTATTTCATTCCTGAAGTAAACTTGCTGCAATTGCTGATCCCCTGCACCTCTGAAGGCACTAAACTGAGCTCATCAGCAGCATTGCCGGTGTCCTTCTTTCACGATCACTGTGGCTTCAGTGCCTTAAATCTCCTGCTGAAACGAATGTAAAATCTGGAGTGGTGTTCAACTACCTTTGTAATCCAAGCTCAGTTTTAACTAATTCACAGCATTCAAAGTTCTTCCCATCCTGGTGTAGAGCTCACAGATATCAGAGCGAAGCTTCATTTTGTCACATTTAAGTTAATAATCCAGAATTTAAAATTTTTCTTTGTGACTGGTCTCTTTCAATTTCTTTCTCTGAATATTGGAATAAAAATGATTTTTCATCTCAGCAGATTTCAGCCTTAGGAGATTTCTTCCAGCTGGCATACAGTAGAACAGTGACTGAATTAATCTAACCTGTTTTGAGTAAAGATCAAGAAGAAAAATGAAGAACTCACAGCTTGTTCCCAAGAACTTTCTTGCATTTCTATGCTCCCTAGAAATTAGACCCACCTGACAGTGTGTGCCATAAATGTCTAACATTTCATCAGCATCCCTCATCTCAGTATTTCAAGTATTCAAGAGAAAGCACCAACAGATGCAAGAGATCCTACAGGTTTGTTCCTGTGAATGTCTCACTGAAACAAAATGAAATCCACGTGAGACACTGTAATGCCTCCCCAAGGCAGGTGCATAAATGGGTAACAGTTCTGCAGTGATAAAGAATATTGAGAATATAGCAGGGCATTTATGTACACAAGAAATGCACAAAATGTGTGCATGGAGAGAGAGATCTGCTGGATGTTGTGAAGGTGGGAAAGGGAGCTGGAGCAGTGCCAGCAGGAAGGGAGGCACTGGGGCAGGTTCACAGGAGCTGCCAGGGTCTGGATGGTTGCTGTAGGTGGAAAAAGCCAGACTTAACCATGTGAAGGAACAAAGAGAAGGAGTTAAGCAAGAAGATTCTTGTTGGAATTTAGCATAGCTCCGGAAAAAAGTCACCATCCCTGACAAAGAGTTATCATTCAAGCTAAGATCTCTGGTCATTAGAAATGCCCACCACACCCATCCAGGTGGCAGGGTGGGTACTTCTGAGGAAAGTCATTTATTTTCAGTGTTTGTTGCTTAGGGACACCTCGGCTTTGCCTGAACTCTGTGAGGATTCCATGGTCTCTGTCTGGGAACAGAAAACTCTAAATAACTGCAAAGTCACATTAATGGAAAGCTTATGCCTTTTTTTTCCTTTTTTTTTTTTTTTTTTTTTTTTTGAGCAGAAAGAAAATCGATGTGAAGAGGAGCTGAGAGAGTCAGAACACTCATCACCCTAAGCTGGTCTCAGGAGTTCACGGATTTCCACACAAGGGTTCTCCCTGGGGATGTTCTCCCAGGCCTGAAGCTGCTGCATATGTACTGCTCTGTATTGAAACTCTTTATCACTGTCAGCATCCCCCTTTTTTTTTCATACTTTTAATTGTTTTCTGTGCATCTGCCTGCCTTTCTGCAAGGGGTGGCAGAACTATGCACACTGGTTTTATGGTTTTACTGTTTCTCTGACTGCTGCATGAAAGGCTGTTAAGGTGCCCTTGGAGAGGGCCTCTGCCTCTTGGTGCTCCCCTGAGAGCTGCATTTATCAGTACTATGGGGAGAAAGGGAAATTATACTTTCCACAGGAGAGGTATAAAACACCCAGAGAATTCCCATGAAAAATTAATTCCCTTTTTTTGGTACCAAAATACAGTGTTTGATGAAAAATTCTACCGTTTTCAAGCAGTTCATTTCCAATAACTTGTTTCCATTTTTTATGAAAAGCAGAGCCCTTTGCATAAGAATCTAATTTTTTTTCCAGAATCTAGAGAAAAATAAACATTCTGTCAAAAACAGTGATCATACAAAAAAATTTGATCCATTTCAATGGCCACAGATGTATTATAGCTCTGTACACAGAACTGTTCCAATGTGGGCAATTGCACACTCCCAACCTCTTTGACTTGTCTCATATTATCTGTGCACTTCATCTATGAAAAGAAGATTAAAATACATGAAAGTTCAAGATCGGATATAACATCATTGCAACAATTTGTTAGAGCATTGACGACCTGGTGTTCCAAGGGGTGATTTAAAGGGGCCCGTTGAACCTTGGCTCATGAATTTCTGAACATGGTGAACAAACACAAATATGTGCTTAAAATCCACAGCATTTTAACATTTACTTAAGAGGGTTCCAAGGACACCTGAGAGAAGTTTCCAGTTGTCATGTTGATTCAGCAGGCTTTGCTTAGCAAATGTTTTAGGAATTTGTAACTGAGCACAGCCTGCTTGTACAGCTCAAAGGCCAGGAAGTCCATCTTTGCCTGACTCTTATCTTCACGCCAATTACACAATAAAGATAACAATTCTTTTCACTAGTTAAAAAAATTAGTACCACAAGATAATCCTAAATGATCAGTTTAAAGGGTAGGTCTTGGACAAAGATTTAGAATGAGATTTTCCTTTTATCATGAAGGGGAAAACAGAGCTATGTAAAGCATTTTGCACAAAGTGTGGTGGATGTAAATGCATCAGACTAAAAATTTAAGGAGACAGAAAATATAAAAACTAGAACCGTTAAAGGACTGTGAGGAACTGGAAGGTCCATTCACATCCAGCCTTTCCTGGTTATGCATTCCAGACCTCTTAAGGAAAACTTGATTCCAAAGAATTCTATATGAAATACCTTTGATCTCTAATTACTGATATTGCATAACACTGAAACTTATTGCAGCATCCAATTAATCATCCCAATCCTAAATCTCTTTTGTTGAAAGCTAGTCCTTTCAGAACTATTCCCCAGTGGAGAATCAACCAATCTTTCAGTGGCATTTAGTTGGTGGCTGCCCTGTTTAATCCTGGATAATTCCCTGGATGCTGCTCTTTAAAACAGGGTTAATAGTAGCACATTTCTCCCAAGACACTTCTGTCTCACAAGATGGGAGGTCTTCCGGCAAAGCTGCATTTTATTATCAGCACGAAGAGTTCCTAGAAAAATTATACTTGGAAACCGTTGGGGTCATTAGGTGCTTTACAGGTAATAAAGATAATAATGGATAGATAAAAACCGGATGACCTGAGGAAGCCAACCACCACCTTCAAGTGGTCAGGCTGATACAAAGGGCTGGGGTATGAGTTAAGCTCTCTGGATAAGAGAACATCTTGTTCTCAAGTGTGACCCTGACTTCCACAGCAATACAGCCTCTACCCAGGGCTGCCAGGGGAGCAGCTGTACTCAAATGTTCCTGAACCAGTAACTCCTCATAGCAACCTGTCCTGGAGAAGGCACAGCCAGGCCGGAGTTCCCTGACACTGCAAGCTGCCCTCTGCACCTGCAGGAACCAGCTGCCCTCACCAGCCCCTGCAGCCCACCCTGCCACAGGTGCTTTCTTGGCAAAAGAAGCAGCCTGAAAGAAGAGCAAACCCATCATTCAAAGCAATTAACCAGAGCCAGAGACATGGTCATGTATGTCTCCGTGCCAACAGAGCCAGCAAAGCCCTCCCAGCTGCATCACACCACGCTTGCTAGCAGCACACAGTGACAAAAGTGCCAGTGGGAATCCTACTGAAGCTCTCCTTCAGCTGTTAATTTATATTACAAGGATAATGTCTGTAGGAACCTGAGAATGTGCCAGAGAGCGTAAATTTGACAGACAATTTGTATATGTTTCTTTAAATGTATGGTTTGTAATTATTTATATTACACATTCATTCTTTATTGACTGAGGGTTGTTTGGAGCAGGGCTTCACCCCCATCTCCATTGGATCCTCCCTGATAGCAGCCCACCTGGATAAAGGGGTAAAAACATTTTTCATGCTCGTGGCAGTGCTGTCTGCCTGATGACAAGCTCCTGGATGGGGCTGACCTCTCCTGCTGCTGAGATTTGGAGAGGGAGTCCTTCAGCAGGAGCAGCCCTTCACCTGCCAGGAGCAGACACTGCTCTGTACCATGAAGAGAACATTGCTGCTGTGGAGAGCAGCACGATTGTCATCGAGTTTCATCTGAACCCCGTGTCAGGTATGAGCAACAAGCAAAGGTCCTGGGTGAACAGGGGAAGAGTCACGCTCCACTTGAAAAGATGTTTGCTTGCCAGCTCTTTGGACAAAGGGACTGAGCAGAGAGAAAACTCTACATAAGGTGTTCACTCTCAACTCCAAATTCTCTTTCTCATGCTCCTTCTACACAAGCCCCTGCTTGGCAACACGGGGAAGAAACAGCAGCAGAGAGGCACTTGGAAAGCTGGCAGAGATGAGGTCAGGGGCCAGCTGGCAGCAGAGCTTGCTTCGCATGGAGTTCAAACTCAGCTGCTCATATCCCACAAGGCGAGTTACCAAAACCCTGAACAGCCACATCTCAGCTGCCTCCTTCTTGAAAATGAATTGCAAAAGTCAAGGTCACCTGTACAATATCCTCTAGTGCTTTTCCTGCCTACAACTTTAACAAACCATGCCAAAACTGTGAGAATAAGGTAAAGTCCAACCTAACACAGACATATTTAATTTCAGTTCCCAAGAGTTTTAAAAAACAAATATAGTCAAGAAGTATTAAAATATCACCCCAGAAAGCAAGAAATAAATCCAAGTTGGGTATAAATGAGCCCAGTTTCAGACACTTAGGTGATGTGAGGGTGCAACTGATGTATTTATGCTTCATTTTTAACACACGGATTTACACCTTTGCTTAATCTCACCTTCAGAGGCACCACTTGCATCAGAATGGCAAAGTTGGTGAGGTGGTTGCAGAGACACACAGAGTAGTTGAGGTCCCCACTCTCACGCACACAACCTTCATTAGACCAAATGCCGGTTCCATTGCTGCAAAGCACAAAAACCAGAACATAATCTCTGTCAAAAAGCATCTTCTGTAGGTTAATTTGACATGCATTGTACCATAAAGGAGATAAAAAGGTCTGGAAGCCATCTGAGGCTGGAGACCCCACAAACATTGCTAGTGTCTTCTCAATTCCATCATGAAAACAGTCAAGGAAAATATTCACTAGGACAAGGCACAGATCAGACGCCTCCATGAATGTCTCTAGAGACTTCTTCCCAGTTTTATAATCAATGAACAATAACTACACTCTTTCCTTACATTTTGCATCTCATTTATGGCATTTCACCCAGACCCAAATTTCTGTATTCTGAGAACTGTAGTATTAGACAAGTCAAGAATCTTGCAAAACCTCCCAAAATCAGTGTGTGTTCTGTGCTGTCTACCCTTACCCACAGTCACACTCATCCTGTCAAAGTAATTCAGGCTGATTGAGCACATATTCCAGTGGCCCATCGCTGTCAGATTTGTCACTTCACCCTCAGGTGTGGGTAAGGCTGGGCAGGGTGTGTGGTCTGGGCTCAGGGCTGTGCAGGATCCTCATGCAGTTGCTTTTTTTGTGCAGTTTTTTGAGCAGGGATCCTCATGAGTTTGTTTGTTCTTGGAGCCAGGGCAAGACAGAATTCTCTGTGCTCTCGCAGCCCTGGAGTGGAGTGGGGACACAGGAGCCTCAGGCTCTTGTCTGAGGGGATCCACGGATTCAGGCACCACAGGTCACCCACCCCACTCTCTGACGGTAACTATTGATTGCTTTGGATGTTTTTCTGAGTCCTGCAGATAGGCTGAGTGATCTGTAGTCTTCTCAGTGCCTGTTTTAAAGATAGGTATTACCTCGTACTTCTGCCCTTCAGGACCCCCTTGAGTTGTCAGAGAGAGTCTGTTGTAGGTCAGAAACCAAATTAACAACCATGCACTAGGGAATAAAACCATCCTGGCACAAATGAAGATGATTTGGAAGGACAGATTTTGTATTTAAGTTTGTATCCTTGCAAAGCCTCCAGGGCCCAAGCCCCAGTGGAGAGCAGTACAGGAACAATGCTGCAACCATATTAATTTGCTTCACTAAAATCTGCTTCTAATTTATTGTAATTTGTGGGTAACCATAACAACGAGTAACTGCCAACAGCTGGGACAGTTCAACACACTTGAAACAAAACTTCAATAAATCAACTACCGTGACCTTTCCAAGTGCATGATGTACAGGAGGGATCACAGCATCCCAGGCTGTTGCTACAGCAATTAGGCTTACACTGTTATGGCTCAAAAACTGTTAATCCCCACAAAATTAAAAATTAACTATTTGTATTCTTTCTCAATTAATTCAGTAAGAGCAACATGTTTCAAAAGAAAAAAAAAATTAAATGTATTCAGAGCTAAAAAATAAAATAAAAGAAAAAGCTACTGTTTTTCCATAGCTCTTACTTTCTGAGTGAAATTTTTGGTGATATTTATTTCTCTTTAATTCTAATTTGCATTCAGGGATAATATATTTATCCATTCCATGCATTAGCCAAAATTCACAGCTCTGTAATTCTGATCTCACATGATGCTGTGACACAGGCAGAGATCCAGTGAAAAGAATGGCTGTGCTGGAGCTTTGCCACCTTGAAACATCCAAGCATCTGCCCAGGTGGACACACTCATAAAACAAGATAAGCACGACTTGTATCAGTCTGCAACTTTGATGACAAAATGTTTTCAGCTCCCAATTCCATACCTAAGCCAGGGTCTGTGAATAACAAGTCTCCCATCTATGGTAAGAAGAAACAATCAGATTGTGGGTTTTGTAAGCCAGTGGTTCTGTTTCTTTAACTATTTCCATGAACAGAAGGAAGCAAGAAGAATGTGGGTACACAGCATCACAAAGTAAGTGTAATTTAATTAAACCGAGTTAAAGAATGTGAAATTATGCAACATACCTATAATCCAGAAATGCACAGTAGAGATGAACTCTGTTACTTTTATTTAGTGCTTGGCTGTATTGTCTGGGCGTCTGCAAGGAAAAAATATAAACTCTGAAGGAATGTTTAAAAAGGACTAAATTCCACTATTCAGCTATTTCAAATTCTCATTGCTACAATAATTTCAAGAGGCTTATTCTAGATGAACACACAAGAACTGGCAGCAAAATTGTTCAGCCTTCATATCTTTAACACAAGCTCCAAACATGCAAAGCCTGGTATTCAGTCTTAATTTTACACACTGGGATTAACCTCGTACCACTTTGAGTGAGAAATCTGTGTCCCGTTTAAGTGAATAGCAAACCAGGATCATTTATTGTGTATAAGCACAAATACATGGGTTAATTTTTACAGGATTGGGACATTATTCTTCAGCACATATTTGGCTTCTTTGGGTTTTGTTCATCGTTTGTTCTCACTGCGTAATAAAAATGTCACGTTTTACGATTAGTAACTCTGAAATATGTGCATTACAATGACCAACTCCCAGGCATTTTCTTTCCACAATAGCAATTATTTTAAAACATACATTCAAACTGAAAGAGCAATGCCAAAATTCAAGATTTTATTTTAGCACACCTCAGCATTCTAATGACATAATTTCTATCTTCCATAAACAGGTTTAGCAACTAACTCAATCTCTTTTACTCAAGAAGCTTTGAGATCCCATTTTCCACTCTGTTACATGAGCTTGATGACAAAATTATTCAAATTATATTGGAGTGAAGTAATAGTTTGTTACAGACAAAGTATGCAAACTAGAGGATTTCCAGCGTTTGTTCAACCCTTTCTAATACATAAATCCCTAAAGTCCACATTATGTGGACCCTACTTTATGGCAAGTTTTTAATTACAAGAGTCTTCAACACGAGAAAATCACTGGTGAATTAACAGGTCTGGGATTATTGCAACACAGTTCTGCTGTCAAGACAAAAGATAATCAAGTTTTGCTTTCCTTGTTTTAGGGGATGAAGTAAAAAACCCCACCACCTCCTCCTGCTGAAACTCAACCAAGTACAAGAAGTTCCTGATGCAATTTTCCTCCTCCTCTCCCACAAGCCCAGTGCAGAGTGTCAGGCACAAGGCAGCACAGTTCCCTCCTGGCCGGTGATAACAAAGCATTTCTGCCCAGCCCAGGGCATCCACACACTCCAAGTAGCTATGCTGCAGATAAGGACATTTTCTTCTTAATTTATACCTCTGGATAACATAGATCGGGTTTTCTTATCTGCCTGAGCACATCCCTGGCCCAAATTTCTAGTTCCTTGCCTCACCCTGTTTTCCCCAAGCCTTTGTCATAGGAACAGATGATGCTGCAGGTCAGGAGCTTTGTGGAGAGCAAGGACTGTCTGTCACCCTTCCCCTCTGGCTCTGGGGACATCCTCAGCCCTTTTCCATGACGGCAGCAAAGCAAACACTGAACCCCACGCTCTCACAGTGCGCCACACTGGGATGGGAGAACGGGACAGGCTCATGCCCCTCATCCTCAGGAAGGATCTCACTGAAACAATCCCCAATCTGCTCGTGCCACTCTTAACTCCGAGCTTTGCTGGCAGAGTTCATCCACCAGCTCAAGGCCATGTACCACACTGTTTGCCAGTTGTGCTGTGTGATGTCATGTCCATCATCTCAATAGCTTTCCTGAAGTGAGCAAGTGGAAGAATCTACACTTGGCTTGTATTACAAATTATTTCACTTCTATGACAAACAGTGGCTAAAAAAAATAGAAAAGGAGAGAGAGAAAGATCTTCTGTAATAACAGTGAAGATCAAACAATAACTGCCATTTCTGATTTGTAAGATTTCTCTAGATAAATCTGGATTCTTAACACACTAAATGGAAAGGGCACCTCAGGGTCAGGTTGAAAGAAGACATGGTACTGCGGTTGTGTATCTTTTACACAAACAAATCCCAGATGTATGTCTTGCCCTCAACTAAACTTTTCTGGCAAGGGACAAATAATTGTTTTTCTCCATCTTAACTCTAAACACAGATGTCACTCACTAGAAAATGAACTGCACTAGGTGAGGCCATACAGGCTCTGACCTGTCCAAAATTGCGGTGTACTCAGATGGAGAAAGAGTAAGTAAATAACAATAATGAAAAATAGATAGATTAAAGAATCTATCCTGATTTGCCTTCTTATTTCTCTTAAAGAATCTGTCCCATGTTTTATGACCCATGATACAGTCTCCACAAGGCTTTCCACTGCCATTTATGATAACTGCACAAAATACTCATCTTCTCAGACTTCACTGAAGTTCTGCAGCAAAACTGTCATTAGAATCGAAAGCCCCCACCACATAAGAAACTGGCTACAGAGGAATAAACTCCCTCTGATCTTCAGCAGCTCTACTTCAAAGTACTCTATAATCTATGAAAAAAGAACTGATTGTACCTCACTATTGCACTTCTTAAGTTAAACTGTGTGTGACAGCTTATATGTGACTTGCATCTTGTAGAACTGAGGATATTGATTTAATGACATTGATAACAGAAAGCTTAAAATACAAGTAGGCTTTTACACTAAAAGATTAAGTCACTTGAGTGTTTATTAAAAGCCTGTGGAAGGACAGTTTATGAAGCTTTCAGGAGAGGGAAGGTAGCAGCACACTGAGTAATCCAGGATCTGTGCATGTGCTCTCCCTAATCTACATTCTTCATATCATTCCTTCAGCGTGGAGAGGGCTACATGCAGCTTCTCCAAAAAAGAATTACATTAAAAGAGGAAAGCAACCTCTTGGCACCAGAAACAGGGCAAAGTCAGTGCCTGTCTGATGGAGCCCGTACCTTGAGGAGGGAGGGGTTGGACTCAGTGATCTTGAGGGTCTTTTCCAGCCTTAATAATTCTGTGATTGTCTGACTGCCTCTGTTTGCATCGCGGCTGTCCAGCATCCCTTACAGCGACCGCTTGCTCTCAGCAAATCAGTCAGCCAAGCAAACCCCAGAAATGCAGAGGATATTTGCACAGGATGTGCATGGATGTGTGATGGGAACACGGTACTTGCTGGGAACCAGGCACAAGCCATGCTTGGTAGGGGAGGAGGCCAAAAAAGGGGGGTGTGGGCTGAAAGCACTGCTGGAAACCTTCAGGAAAACCTACTTGCAGGAAATGTCATGAACACAATTGCAGAAGAAAAACAGGCAGCCAGCTGCTGCTGGGAAGCCTTGCCAAGGAAGAGAAGCCAAGCAGAGGGTGGGGTGAACCTTTATGTGATTAGCTTGTCTCTCCTCTCCTCCCCTGGATTTAAAAAGCAAATATTTAGCTACACAGTGGTGGCCACCAAGAGTGCAGGGTGTGCACCTTCCTTCTGCAGTGTGAAGAAGGATAAACCTTTGGGTCGTCTGTCACTGACCTAAACTCAGCAGCTCCAAGCCCAATGTGTTGGGCTTCCTCTCATCCAAAGCAGTTAACAATTTACCCCATGAAGTTCAATTTGGAATTCACTTGTCTCTGTTTGCAAAATACAGAATTTTGTCTAATTCAGAGATTTTGAAGCCTTGCTTACTCAGCCTCCAAAAATACCATGGATTATTTTGAAGATGGCAAGAAAAGGCACCGGACAAGCCTCTTCTCTGCATGTTTGTGTCTTTTGTGCCACTCACAGCCTCACTTCATATTCTTACGTGTGTGTGATTCAAAACAAATTTTGATTCTGGTTTATGGATTAAATTAGAGACTAAAATGATGCTTCTAATTTAAGGATTTCCTGTTCTCACAGTGACATCCTGACTGTCAGCGTGACCTGTTCAGGGACACATGGTTTATTGACTTTCTGTTCCATCTATTTCTCCTAATTACCTAGAAGATTAAAACTTCAGGGTACATTCATCTACTTGGTTACCTGGAAAAAGATAGACAGAAAGAATAATCACCCATTTCTGTAGTGGCTGTATTGGCTGTTTTCTTCCAAGCTGTGAGAAAACTGCGCTGCAACAGATTTTGGGCTTAGATCAGCCAAGTATTTTAATTTAGAGTCCATTTGACTGATTCACCCTAAGACGTAACTAGCATATGCAATGAAAAAAAATTTGCAAATTGCACAAAAAGGAATTTAGGTTATGAATAGGGAATTAGAGTGTGTTATGGATAAAAGCCAGACGTTTAGTTGTTTCACTGTTGTGAACAGAGCTGTGCCAACACACACTTTCTGAAGCAATGAACACAACACTATGAGCTCCCAGGGCCAGCAGGAAAGTTTGCTGAATATATTTACTAATGGGACAATCATACAGTTAAAAAAATTGCATGAAATCACAAAGGGTGGGAAATTGGGACAGACAGCAACATAAAGCTAAAAACCAGTGAAATATCAGAGGTTATAAAGTCGTCTGAAATTAGAGAAGGTTGCCACATGGATTGGGATTGACTATTCCTTTGCCCGAGGCTAAAAATAGTTGACATATCAATTTCCTGCAAAAACAGTGTTAATCAAATGCTGCACCAACATCCTTCCCCAGTTCTCAGAGTTGTCTGTTTAACAGCTGCTGTATTGGGCAAGCAGTGTGAGAACAAAGAAAGTAATGAAAAGACCCCTGAGCAACAGACTGAAAAATATCTTGGCTGCTCTACTAGATATCATTTCTACAAGAGAGAGAAAAAAGAAGGAGGGAATGGATGAGGAAATTGTCCTGGTGCTTTCTTTTTTTCATTATTGCACATAGCAAAAAAAATTTAATACTTTCAAATCTACAGAGCATCAGAAGATCTTGCTATTTCTTTTCTACCAAGTCCACATCAATTTAAATAAAAATGCCATTCTCTTAACAGGGTCCCATCTTTTTTACAGCACTGAACAAGGGGCTTCATGCAACAGCTGCCAAGACAGCATCTGTGCACTTGCAGATCTCAGTGTGGGCTGTCAGGCCCTGTGCATCTGGCACACGCTCACCTGTGATCTACAGAAACTGTCCCTTGGTGCTTGTCTTGCTCAGCTTGTTTCTTTGGTCCAATTCAAGTCACCTGCCTACAGCACAGGTGAGCTGCACACCACCTAGAAAGGCTGTGACTGCCTGGGTGCAATGTCATGACAGTGTTAAAAGAGGAACAGCTCTTCTCTCTGGTTTGGGGTGCTCAATAGCACTAAAGTCAGTTCTTTCCAAACTGCTCAAGGAAAGCTGCAATTTTGGCTACAGAAACTGTCTGCAATCCTTGAGTTAAAATTATAAACTCCCTAAACACACATGCACATCTCCAAGTGTCTTTCCTTTAATTTTACAGATACAGAACTCCTACCATAACAGAGAAGTTCCACTCACAAAGATCCCTCTGGCACTTAGCACAGCGTCAGTGGGTCAATGCTGAGGCCTGAACAAGGATTTCTGAGCACAAAGAACCTTGCTCAGCCTCACTAACCACATATCCACCATGGGCTATGCTTTCACACATTCCTCAGTTCCAAAGATCTCAAATATCTAACACTTTATTTCTTCTTTTTTCCCTGCTCCTTGGCCTGGGTGCCTGTGGGCACGGTGGGTGTTTGTGGGTATTGGTGAACACTGGGCAGTGATGAGGAGTTGAAAGCCAAACTCTTTCAGTTTGAAAGCCAGAACTACTTAAGATGCAGCACTGCAGTGTAAACCCATGCCAAACTCCCTCTGACTGCAACCTGGATTAATAACACTCACAATGCTGTTGTAAATCATGGTAATAAAGGAGAGCACAGAAAGGTTAAAAAAGACCTACAGGAAGAATCAGGTTCATTTTCATTGGAGATGCATGGGGCCACCTTGAATGGAAGACGTGCACAAATAGAAACTGCAGGATAAGGACCTTTGAAATGCAATTTGGGAAGCAACTGGGTTACATCAGTAAATATTTGACGTTTAAAAAGTTTAAATGCCAGTCAGTGAGGAGCAGAGCTCAGCAGATGGCCTTCCCTTGTGTAAGCACCAGCAGACACAGAACTGAACTGATAATCTCTATGGAAAGCTGACTTAATGCTTAAGTGAAAACATTCTTCACATTCCTTAAAGCACAGCTCAGTTCCAAAGAATGAAGAGGTGAAAATATTAATATTGTCTCTTGAGAAATAGCCTCATTCACCTAATTAGCAATATAGCAGTCAGTTTTGATATGTCTTTACAATTAAACAGTTATATCCATATGTAAGAAAAAAATTCTATATACACAGCCATCTAAGCCTGTATCAAAGGATGGACTGAGGGCAGAGTTAAGCCAATGACACTGATGCAGGCTTGCCTCTTTAAGTTTTAGCAAGTCAGTCCAAATGGGAGAGCAAGAGAGCACCAGTTTCCTTCCTGCGTGTCATTGACAGAACTGTTTATGCAGAGCCAGAACCATCAAACTTGTTGGGATGCTCCACATTGCCTTTGGCTGGCTCAGGGCACAACCTCCAACCACACATTACCTCTCCAAAATTAATGAACACAGTCTGGCTCCAAAGAGATCTAATTTAAACCAAGTAATTAAAAATGCAAGTTATTTCACTCAAGGTGCCCATGTGGAGGCAGTTACTCATGGCTTAAAAGACCTTATTCTGGTTTAATGGGATGCAAAGCTCTGCAGAGCTGCTCCTTTGCTTTTGCCTATGCCCACTCAGCTCAGAGCTCCAGAACATCTCACTGCATAGAAGAAGAAACCCAGTGTGATTGTCAGGGCTCAAAAACAGTTTTTCAGACTGGCAAATAAACAAAAAAAGGAAATCTGTTTTTTTTCAATGGCAGATCCATGTGAAGTGGAGATCACCGACTCCCATGGGCCATTCTCCCCTCACCAAGACCTCATTTTTGTCTTTTATGCTCTGATCTCTTTTAGGACATCTGAGTTAAATGGGCCAGGCTGAAAGTAATCTTGGAGCACGGATGAAGCAAAGCTAAAAATCCCAAAGTACCTCAGTTTAGCCTGGTTCATCTGGGAGGTAATTTTGTGAGATATTTCTTGCCAAGGCTGGCCACTAAAGCAGCTGGTTGTGATGTTCATCCCCCTGGTGCAAGGCTGGGCTGCTTTACGATGCTTCTGCACTCCCAGGCTCCTTGAAAACACTGGTTTTAATGCAAGTAAAGTCAACCACTTATAAAGCTGTCTTTGCAAACCATCCACCAGCCCTGCAAAATTCTGGTCACACACACTGCTGGAAGCCTACGGGCTTTTTTTGATAGATGAATGAAATATCATTTCAGCTTTTCCCCACTCGCCTTACAAGCAGCATAATGCAATAGATTTTGTGATCATGCTGATACAAATCCATGATAACTTTCCAAAACTGCTTAATGAAATAGACCATGGTGTCTTTTGTTAAGGTTTTTTGTTTTCTTTTCTTTGCCTTTTCCTGCTACTCCGCATTATTATACTAAAAATGTGTTGCTCTTCTAAAAGAAGAAGCAGATTCTACGCACCCTTTCTTAATCTATTCCGCTTTTCTTAACTCATGTGAAAGTATTACCAAAGGAAAACAACTGGTCTGACTGATGCAGAAAAAGCTCTTTATAAAAGGACACGTTCTCTAATCCAACAGAACCACAATGAAAGAAGCAAATCTTCCTCTCCCCCCGCCCCCCATTCACCTGTAGTATTTTGACAAAGGCAGAAATATTTTCCTTTGCCATACAACTCTCCAGGCCCAACAGAGTCTGTAACAGGAAACATTGTCGAGGTAATGACAGGAGCTGTGACAGGGACCAGAAGGCAGGCATAAAACAGAATCCCTTAAAGGGATGCACACAGGAGAATCACTTTTAAAAATACTTTTCCTATGAGGTAATATTTCCACAATTCTTAGTTTCCAAAACAGTGCCTGGACTTTTCCTCCTGATGGCTTTTTTTTTTCTTTTTTAAGAAGAGAAACATTTGCATCAGACAAGAACCATTCAAGACACTCAGGAGTTGTGATTCACAGTCCCCACATTACTGAGGCAGAGAGGATTTAAATGAGGAAGAAGAAGCTGGGGCAGCTCAGCAGCAGCTGGACAGGAGCTGAGCACTGCCCCTGAGCCGCAGCACCCCTGGCAGGACCCGACAGCATTTGCTCCCATTGCCACAGCACAGACACCCAGATCCCAAACCACACATGCCTGGGTTGTTGATAACCAGATCTCACCAAGCTCAGGTGGAACTGAAACCCCATAAAACAGAGGTTTGCTACCTGCAAATAACAAGCTTCAGCAACAGCAAGAAGTTGTGCTGAATTCAAAAGCAGCACACAGCTTAAAAACCCAACAGCAGTGGCAAGTCTCACCGGCCCTTTTTGGTTTCAGTTGTACACGCTTCTTTGCCAAGCCAGAAATGAAATCTGAGTTAGCAAACATCTGTTTCCTACAAGAGCAAAAGTCGTAATTAAGAGGAATCAATCCATATTCACTCATATTTATAATGGAGAAGGCTTCAGAGAGCTTTTAGACAATTTTTCACACAACAGGCACAGAGTAGTTATCCCAAGATATACTCCCAAGTGAAGAAACAGTACGTACTACCTTTTCTAAACATGTTTTTTAAAAAGAAAAAAGATGCCCTAATTTTCCTTCACAAAGACTGAACAAGATCTGAGCCCATCTTTTTGAAGAGCACAAGGACTTCGACAGCCTGGAGCAGTGAAACATTAAAATTTCACTGACTTCGCATAATAACAACAGGAATAATGAACTGTTCACGGAATATTTGGGAATAATGCATTTATCCTCTTTATAAAACCTGCAATCCCCTGCCCTTCACCTCCAGGGACAAAGCTGGCTTCTGCGAACAGGTAACCTTGTGACTCAGGGAGCACAAGGTGTGTGACATGGCCAGAACCCCCCATGAGCCGGGAAGGGGACAGAGAACACGGCGGCAGCAGCGCTGCAGCGCGGGGCCGGGGCTGCTGCTGCTGCGGGGATGCGGGGCTGCTGCTGCGGGGATGCGGGGATGCGGGGCTGCTGCTGCGGGGATGCGGGGAT
>NW_024581124.1:7869333-7942204 GCF_017639235.1 Corvus kubaryi | reverse complement strand
CGGGGCTGCTGCTGCGGGGATGCGGGGATGCGGGGATGCGGGGATGCTCCCCGAGCCCCGCTGAAGCCCGGCCGAGGCACGGAGGCTTTGCCCGGGGCTCCAGCTGAGGCTCAGCCCCGTCTCCCACGGACTCGTGGCTTCAGCAGCCCCTGGTGAGCAGGAACAGAGGTAACAGCAAAGCAGCAAGAGCCGAGGGAGCACCCAAGGAATAAAGACTCCGCGGACAGGCACAAAATCCTTCTGCTCTGTGCGTGAGCACGGGAAGCACCGAAAGGGACCGTGGTGTAGGACAGAGATACACTGAGAGGAACTGGGCTGCACTCCTCAAGGAGAACACCAGCTCCTTCGGGCGTTGGAAGCCCCTTTGCAGCTTCAGTCAGAGTTTGATCAGGTCTGCATTTCACGCTTCGAAAAAACCCAAGATTTTGTAAGATATTCAGTTGGTTTGTCCTCATCCATCTGTAATTTCTTCCCAAACAAAGGACCGTGTTTTAAAGGGAGTTTCGAAGACATGATTTAATGAAAGCTTTAGAGGAGTTTTAATAGTTCACGTCAGAAACAGAGTACCAGGCTTAATGGTAAAAATATTTACCGCTCAGTACGTTTGTTACTCATATGTTGTCTTTAGGACTGGATTTATATGTTAGCATTTCCATTCTCATTAAAACCCTGGCTATGCGAGTGTTGCCTCTGAAAGGCAGTGCCTCACATTCTTTGTGAGTTATATGTGGCAGCCTTTGTTTTATATTGACCCTTTCAGCCCTTACATCCCTTGACTAGCTGCTAATCGTCATTTATCCTTTCCCTGACTCCGCTAATCTCCCGGGAGCGGGTGGGACGGGCAGTCAATGGAAGCGATGGAGTATAAATAATGACAGAGTACAATAAACATTCCAGAGCAATGCCACAGCTCATGACAAAGGTTTGCACAAAGATTCAGCGTGCAGTCTTCCTACGATAAGGCTCTCGTAACCAGACGTGCAAATATTACAAAAAACTTAGGCTCGCTTAAGGACAAGATATTCAGGCCCACTAGATGAGATAAGGGAATGTTCATACTGTGTAATCAAAAAGTCACTTGGATTCAGGACATTTGGTTTTATTCCCCAGTTCACTTTTCCCATGTGACTTTTCACAGGTCCTTTCCTGTCTCTACGTTCCATTTCACATTCATTATCCCAGCTATTCACTCTGTTATCTCTCAGACTAAAACATGACTCCTGTATCTTGTTATGCACAGTGGGAACCCAGCTGAATGCTGCAGAGACCAGAGTCACCCAGAGCCCAAACTAGGGCATTTCCCGGTGAGAGCCAGGATCAGCTGAATACCCCTAAGTGCACAGTGAACAGGGGGGACTTTTCTCCCCTGAGCCCGCTCCCCCAGCACCCCCACTGCTTCACTTGCTCCGGTTCTAGCAAACAGGCAGCCACAGAGTGTAAACGGCCCGAAACCAGAAAACTACCCCCACGAAAAGGCAAGTTTTCTGTTGCTTTAATATGTTACAGCTGCTGTCCTAAGTACAGTCAATAAATAAAACAAAGCAGCCACGGCAAGGGGGACAAGGAGCAGGGCTGATCTGTACAGATACAGCCCAGATCTGCACTCAGCTGGGTCTAAAGTTCATCCTCATCTAGAGATAAAAACTCTCTTCTATGATGCCTCATGAGCAGCAAAGAGATGTAACACACCCTCTTGCAAGACCACTGCTTAGATCTTAACACCCCATTAAGATATTACACTCTCTTGACCAAATATTTCAAGGATTAAGCTCAGGGGTTTCTATTGCTGCTTTTTTTTTTCCTCTTCGTTTTGGGAAAAAAACCCAAACCTCTCTTGAGAACATTTACATTTCTTTCCTTCGATTTGAATCTTTTCTCCCATTCCTGTGCATTTGCCAAATACGAGTCGTCTTTAAGTGTGTTGCATGAATGGGGATGAAATTCACACAACTATTTAGTGTCATTTTTCATTCACAGAAAGCGTCAGGCTGCCAGAACTATTTGATGTGTGCATTAACCACATCCAACGAGTTGAGAACCATTCTGGAATTAGGCCTGGTGCATTAATTCCAGATACAAACCTGAGCAATATGAGACTGAGCCACTGAGTTGATTTTTCAGATGAGAAAATGGGAGTCAGTGGAGCTTTGTGCACATCCCCAGACAGAGCACGGATAGAGATGATGTTGCTGACACAGCAGTGACAGAAAGGCAACCAGCTGGGCCCTGGCTGTGTGAGGAGACTGTGCTGTGGGGCTGCAGTGGGAGCACAGCCAGAGCCCTCCTCCAGCCCTTCACCGAGCACCAGAGGGGCTGGAGAGCTGCAAGTGCCCATCTGCCAGCAGCCAGGAGCCCTCGGGATGGCAGAAGCCACACCAAGGCCATGGCAAGGCTGTGTTTCAGCAGTACAATAAATGCAGCGCCCCTGGGAAGCTGGAGCATGGCATTGTCCCTGGGATAACCAGGACGAAAGTTTTAAAGCTGGGGTATATTCAACCCTTCAGTCTTTCGTCAGATTGCAAATAACACCAGCTTGTCCCCAGCTGAAGGTTTGCACCAACATTCACCAAAGGAGCTGTGTGCAGCTGGGCCCAGCAACCCCACCGTGCACAGGGAGCGCAGGAACGGAAGCAAAGGGATGGCAGAGGGCAGGAATGGAGCAAAGCCCTCCACAGGGACGGCAGGGAATGGAGGAATGGGAGCAAAGCCCTCCACAGGGACGGCAGGGAATGGAGGAATGGGAGCAAAGCCCTCCACAGGGACGGCAGGGAATGGAGGAATGGGAGCAAAGCCCTCCACAGGGATGGCAGGGAATGGAGGAATGGGAGCAAAGCCCTCCATAGGGATGGCAGAGAGTGCAGGAATGGAGCAAAGCCCTCCAGGAAGGATTGCTGCTGCTGGCCAGTTCATCCAGCCAGGTCACAGGGTGCCACATGAAGGCATCTCCTGCCATGAAATGTGAATACCTCCACAGTTACTCAGCTCCCAGTCCACGCTGCTCGGGAGCTCAGTTTATCCGAGATTCCTGAAATCAGCAGCGAGTCCCTCTGGAAACTGACCTAATGGTTTGAGGAATGCAGCTGCAGTCATTAGAGCTTTGCAGAGTCTCCAAACTCGCTATTAGTTAATACAACAATTCGAAATGGGCAAAGAATGAGAAATTATTTTCTCCCTTCAATGGCAGCACTGCTACGCTCCTTTCCTTTCTCCTTCTTGCACTTCAGGGAAATGGTAACCTGGATTTTAATCACCTTGTCAGGATGCAGTGGCCAGTAGTTACATAATGTACAGAATGCCACATTCCAGGGAACTCCTGGGACACAGGCACCCTGTAAATCAATTGGTGTCTTTTATCGTCTTGCTTCTTCTTTAAGAAAAATGTATTACATAAACAGTGGAAATGCTTTTAGGTCTAATAAAACCAGAATTGTATGTAAACAGAAATGGCTGAGTGCACAGTTTAATTTGCTGGGATCATTCTGTAGAACATCAGAAAAGTTACAAACCAAAAACCCAAAGCCTTCAGCAAACTGCTGCATGCTAGGAGCTTCGCAGGGCTCAGAGGCACCCGTGCTGTTCCTGCTGAACCTGCAGGGAAGCTCCCAGCGACTGCAGTGGGTACAGGGCACAACGCTCCTGCTGTGACTGAGACTCACAAAAAGAAGGACAGTCCATTTTTAGGAGCACAGTGTCTCCGCACATTGCAGCAACTATTTCAGTGTCATCTGAGTGCGAGTCCGGGGTGTTTTATGCCACGGAGTGTGGACATTTCTTTCTTTTGCTAAACATGTTATTTTTGGAAACGTTCTTGCTAGTGGTCATGGGAATATTTCCAATGGGGCAACACTTCCAATTAAGACCTCCTTATAGTTTATAAATACTAAGAGCCTGACAGCCTGGAAAATAAATGTATTTTTTTAATAAGGAGATGACGGCTAACCTGTCACAGAGTGATACACAGTCCAAATAAGTCAAGAGATTCCTTCCAACCACGACTTACAACTTAAGAACCTTTTTAGTATCCTCATAACCAAAAATGGCACATGCTGTGCATCTCTACCCTATGTTTGTATCATCCACTGCTTATTTGGAGTAACATAAAAGGTGGTTCATTAAAAAAATGTCAAGTCATTTCTTGCATAGGTAAGAGGCTCTTCCACAAACTCTTGTGGTAAGTAATTCAAAATCAAGTATTTCTAAAATTGGAGAATAAAAGAGGCAAAACAGCCTTGCCCAGGGGTGTGTTTGGATTCTCTGCAGCTCGGTAAATTATCAGGGGCATCAAGGCAGTCACAGGTCCTTGGGCTGCCTCCACACAAAAGGCTTTGCTGCAGTTAATGGGGGCATCACACAAGCACTCCCATAAACCTGCAACTCACCTGGTGGGGATCATGATCACCGTGAGGGACAGCCCAGGCTGTGCCCACTCATAAATCACAGGTTTAAAGCACCAGAGTGAAACAGCCTTGAGCATCAATACAAAGAAAAGGAATATAATTTAAAGGCAATCTCCTAGTTTATGGCCAGCCTTTCATTATGGTCTCCTCATACAAAAAGCAGAAGGGCCTGAGGAAGGGGACAGGGAGATGGGAAGAGAGAAGAGAAAGCACACCCCTTTCTTCCTCTTGGACTCAGCCATGCACACAAGGAGTCTCTGACCTGTCTCAAGAGTAGTACAGAGGGAATTGCAAGGAGTGAAAGAAAATAAAACTTTCAAAAGTAGCAAAATCCCGTCTGAAACATTATTTACCTAGAGAATTATCCTTGATGCCTCTCCAAACCGTGTTGCACTCCCCTCTGGTGCTACCCAGTACGTGTTGGGTATATTTCAAGCAAGATGCACCCAGTGCACACAGTGGAAGGCAAACAGCAGCTCAGGGAACCTTCTGAGCACTCATGCCAGGAATTTGGTAGCACAGTCTGTTCTCTTATTTCTTTTTTACACACTAATGCTTCATTTCTGCTTATTTCCCACCACCAAAATATTGATCCAACCTGACTTCTTCTGGAGTTTTGTTCCTACTTCTCTTCCCGTGCTTTTCCTTGGCAAAATCCCCTTTTTCTTTCCATATTCAACCTCGGCAGAGCAGGAAGAGCAACAAAATCCAAAGGCCACACCCAAAGTCTCAGGTGAGTCAGGACATCTCAGGGATATCTCACCTTTAATGCCTCTTACCTACAAAAGCAGCTCTTGACAATTGGCTCACTAAGGCAGTTCATTATGACTTCTTTAATGCAATTTTATTTACAGACCTGTCACTGTCTTTAGTCTCTTTATGTTGCACTGGAGGTATCAGGAGCCCCAGGGCAAGTGCAGCAGGGACTGAGACTGAGCTGTAACATGAGCCCAGTGCCTGTATGTCCAGCTGAACCTTCCTACGAAGTGACCTTCATTACAAAACTCATGGCTTGATCACAAACCCACTTAAGCCAGCTAGTCTTTCCTTGGATTTAAAGGAGTTTTGCACCATTGTCTCAATTATAGAGCCAGAAAAATTCCTCATTAACATGCTCAGAGGCTTCAGACTCCCCTGGATTTCATTACTAGAAGGGGCTGCCAGCTCAAGGGCTTTTCAGCACCAGAATCCTTTACAGCACAAAGGTAGGGTCCACTACAAAGGTGCATTTTGCTTTTCATTTGTTTTTTTCCAGGTTACACTATTTTCCAGTATTTTGGTTTCAATTGACTCAGGTACAGATAACCCTAATGCTTACAAATGTGAACTTCTGTATTCCAAGGAGCAACTTGTGCAAGGGAATGCTGAGGACAGAAAAGCAATTGCTGTATGCAAGGGCCCTTCCCACTGCTCCATCTCTGCCATGGATTCCAGCTGTATCTTCTTCCCAAAAGTACCATCTGCTTTTCTGTGAGGAGGAATTTGCAGTTTGCTGGAGAACATTTCGACCATCTGCACTGAGCTGAGCCACTGCACACACAGAAGAGAAACTGGGACTGCTCCTGCACCAAGTACAGACATGAGTATCATCCCCACTCCAGTCACCAAAAGAAAGGAGGGGGCTGCTCAGCAGCAGAATTATAAATGTCCTTTGGCCTGCACCACTGTAAGGATCTTCTCGTTTGCTGCTAGGGGAGATGTTTAGGGGATGCAACAGGACTATCACAAGGTCTTGCATGAGAAGACAAAAAGATAAAATACATGTGAAGACATCTGGCAAAAGGTAAATGCTGAGATGTGCTGAGGAGCTGTTTGATGCACTGCTGAGGGCTCTGAGATGGAGTCTGCAATGCAGACACATGCCCTGTGCTTGAAGGATCAAGATGATTAAAATACCTTTTCTCCCTAAATTCATATGCCACTTGTACTGCTTTTAGCTCCTCTTTCCTCCCTGCCCTCAGGAACTGAAATCGTAAAAACAATCACCTCATTTTTAAATGTAATAGAAATAAACAGGGAAACTAATTCCAGCCTTGGGCAGCCCAGACAGCAGTAATCTACTGTCATCCTCGACCAACCAGATACAGATGAGATTGCAGCCAGATTGCAGCTTTTTTGTCAACCACACACACGCTGAAGGACCAGAACGTGGGGCTCTCTCTGTTCTTTTCACTATGTGCCTAACAGTGCTTCAGTGGGAACACGGTAATACATTAAAAGACCTAAAGATAAATTAGAGCCTGCAGAGCAGCACAGCCCGTGGAGCAGAAGTGCTGCAGATGGCTACAGAAGTGCAAATTGCAGTGTACAGTATTTGCTACATTGATACTGCAGCCACTGCCCTCGCTAGGCAAAAACTGGCATTTCAAACACCTCCTTTCACCTGCTTCTTCCTAGCAATTAACACAAGCAGCCTTGGGGTGTGTGGCAGCAGGGGACAGGGTCGAGGCTGTGGCATTTAAACATGCTTTTCTCAGAGGGCCAGCTGACAAAAACAAAGGAAAATTATTTTCTCCCCATTCTTTGAGGCCACAAAACTTTCCTTGAGAGAGCACCTCGTGTTAAGCTGAAACAGGGTGGATATTATTCAAAGCAATCTATTGGTATCTAATTCTAACTTCATACATTTACAGTGCTTCTCTTACCTGTTCTCAAGCTGAAACACAAGCTGAAATGGGTTTGGGCACAGCAAACCAAGAGACATTCTCTGGACAGTGCCAGCAGGATTTTGACTGTGGCTGGAAATCACACAAGCACATGGATGAACACAGGACAGAGTCTCCAAAAACACATTCTCTTCACAGAACAAACTCTCTCCAATGAGGTTAAATTATATTCCAGATTATCTGATAGTAAAAAGGATCATATCGAAAAAGAGCCACAGCTACAAATGTAGAGTGCACAGAGTGTCTGTGCTCAGCCCAGTCAGAGCCTGGTGAAATTTAAATGACCTCTTGGGGGATTGAGACAGTTTTCTCATACACATACAGCAAAGAAGAAATCACATGTATGCCTGCCTATGAAACTGGTTTGTGCTGTGAAGTTATCCATTCCTGAGCTCATTGTTTCCTATTTTTCCTGAAATTTTGCATGAAACAAACATTCCTCTTCACATTTTTTTTGTACATAGAGGGAATGGTTTTAAGTTTGTTCTCCTTTTCCCTTTCCTGTGCAATGTGGGACTGAAAAAATAAGATGTCATGAAATTATAAGAATAAAAATACTGAAAAGTCTTAATTTTCCACATCGTTTCCCCAAAGAAATCACTGAGTGATCAAAAATTGCCCCCTTATTTTGAACAAAAGTACTGTGACATTTTCAAAACATTTTGATGTTTCTCTTCTGGGTCACATTCCCTTGTTTTTCAGCCTATATGTAATGAAGCATATTATTAAATTCAATCATGCTAACTCTCTGCCCAGAGGACACAGGGCAGTATCTCAGAGACGTCCATTATCCCAGCCCAGGTCTGACAGCAGAACTGCTCAGCACGGCTCCCTGTAGGACCTGCAGGTGTGTTTATCCCCCACATTCCTAAGGACGTACATGTCATCCGTCTCCTGCACATTTCCCCTGACTATAAATAAAGCAGTTTCTCTCTTGCCTTACCCAAGCTTTTTCTCTCTCCCAGCAAAGGGAGTTTGTTCATTGATTTTGGAGGCAAGAGGATCAGCTCTACCAAATTCAGGTGAACCACAAGATCAGTCCCACTGATGACTGCCCGAGATCTGCATTAAAATAAAAGAGAAACAATGGTTTTGGGGGCTCTCTGTTGTTTGTTGTATTTGGGGCTTTGGGGTTTTTTTTAGTTTTAGCACATGACAAAGCCTGAAGCCAACAATGACATTTATTTATCTGTGTCTTTGTGATGTAGAGGTTTCTAAAGATCTAGTTTTCATTTTATGAGAAACGAGAGAGAAGGGAAACAACTTTACTTTGAGATGGTTTTTAGTATTTCAGCTTTTAACTTTGAGAACAACTTCAAGGCCAAACTGAGACACCTAAAATACAGGGTTTCTAAAGAAAATGCTGACAGCTTATAAACTGTAAAAGTTATGGAGAACCCCATAATAGTAAAAATAATATCTTTCATTTATATACAGTGATTTTTCTCCCAAAACATGTCTTAAAATGTAAGCCAAACAATCTCATCTGTAGCAGTAAAAAGGACTAAAATAACAAGTATTGTAAACTTCTGTATTGGAGAAACATTCCACCCCTGCTCAGTTGTTTCTCGGGGCTTTGAGAAAAATTGAGTTAAAATAAACAGAGCAATTTATGCCACTCACCTGGTCACTAAAGCCTTTCCTGAGAACTGTTCTGAGTGTCAAGAATGACAGAGGGCTCAGAGTGGGATAAGATGTCCAGAGATTCACAGGGTGAAGGGAAGGGATTTCCCAGGGGGTTTCCAGATCTGGGCAGCCCCAGAGCCCAGCCCAGGGCTGGGAACACCGCAGCTCCGGAGGGTGGGATCCCCTCCAGAGGGCTCAGGGGGGACCAGGCACCGCCATAAAAACACCCAGGCTCTTTATCTGAGTAAGGAATGGAGGGGAAAGGGGAAAAGAAGACCAATATCTCCAGCATAAACTAGAGAGAGTGCCATGGCTTTTCCAGTTTCAGTCTCTTTCAGTTAAGACAGTGACTTTAACAGAGAATAAATTTTCCCCTGAAGTTCACCCAAGAGACCAAAGTTGCAATAAATAATTATAAAGTAGAACATGTGTGAATCCTACATGAATCATAGAAACTAAGCACACAGCCACCTGAGCAAAACTGGGGCTGCTTCTTTGATGTATGCTACTTCCCTGACATTACATGGTGTACGAGAGCTCTAGCTAAGAACATGAAATCATTATGAAAACAATTTTAGATACAACTTAGTGATTTATTTTGCGTAACGGTTTCTTCCCCAAAGATCCTACTATCAAGCTGAATAATAAATGTCTGATTCAAATTTATGATGAGAAATGGACACAGACCAAATAGTAAAATACTTGTGGCATATGGGAACCAGCAACTCTGTGAGCTGCCCGAGTTGTTTGCCGTTACCTTCACTTGCTTTTACTGCACAAATAATACATGAAGAGGCAGCTCCTGGGCGTTGTGAAGTCAGTGGGAACTTGGCCATTAGTGGGGCCAGAATGTGGCTGGCTTGGGTCTTATTTGCAAGGTGAGGATGGGAAGTTGTTTGGATTTTTAAAAATATGTCTATTGAAAAAGGAAGACTTCTCAGAAACAATATCATAAATTATCTGCCAATTAATTCCAACCAGCAATGCAGCAATATATCCAAAAATCTCTGTGCCAAGTCTGTGTGTCGAGTGCCAACCTGCCAAGCACTGAGCACACACAGAGTTTCAGCTCTGAAGAGACAAACAGCTGAAGAGAACAGAATGGATAAGAACAAAAACAAAAAGCTGGAAGATCGTTGTGTCCATTACACAGAGGGGCAAACTGAATTATTTCTGACCATCTCCCTTCTTGAGGTAATTCACCACACTTCTTTTTATTTCATCCAAGTGACCCAACTACATTTAAATAGTTTGCCCAAGTTACAGATTATGCCAGATCCAGAAATTGGGTTTAGATATCAAAAGTTTGGTCAGTGTAAAATTATCTTTTCACTTTCCTTTTGTAATCACAAACACTCACTTCATGCAACTGCAGTTCACAAACACAGTTATCAAGGGAACCACAAAAGCCCTAACTGAGGGACCATATTTAAGGCAGTAAAAGCATGGGGTAAATATATGAAAATAAGCTTCTTATGTAAATAGATTCATCTTAATATTCACCCTTACAGAAAGCAGATTTACATATTCAGGACTGCTTTTATGAACGAAAGCAATTTATATTTAAATTCAGCAACATCCTTAAAGACTGCAGGTAAAAGGAGTGAAAACAAGAGAATACTGACAGAGGAACATCCACACCTCTGTTTCAGAGAGTTAGAACAAAAGCAAAGAGCATGTGAGGAGTCCTGTGCTTAGCTGGAAAGAGATGAAGCACCTGAATTGCCCGCAGAGCACCAGAGCTTGCAGGTTTTGTACCACAGGCAGGTCCCTGAGAGCTGCTTGGGATAAAGACAGATTTTCTGATGGCTCAGCTTGGTCCTATTTAAAATTGGTGTATCACAGGAAAGGGGAAAAAATGAAGAGTGGTGGATTGGCAGAAGGATGAACTCTACCAAAACCAGATAATTTCCAGTCTTTTTTCTTATTTTAGCTTTAGAAAGCTCAGAAAACTGGGACACTCCTCCAAAACTGCATGGTTTACTTAGAGCATATCTGACACTTGGCACACAAACTGCATCTTTTTCAGGTTCCTGGGAGTGATAGTTCATGAGATTCACCCTAAAGCCTGGTTAGCCACGAACCAGAAATGCCACATGAAAAGCTCTTTCCACAGCATTTAAATCCAGTTCAAACACAAATCCAGCAGTGCAGAGTCTTACACTGCATCGTTAAGTTAACAATATCTTCTTTTGAATTTCGTGAAAACGTAGGAACTGTTTGGTTCAGAGCCTGAGCAAAGGTTCACACAGTTTTCATTTTTATTAATTTTGTTCCAATTTCCTGTGCTCTTACAGTCAGTTTTCCAGGACTGAAGAAATTGCCTTATTCCACAAAACTTTTGGGGTTTTCTGGAAGAAGTGGCTTTAAACTTTACCCTTATAATTTAACTTGCTGGCCAAATCTTTTGTTTGCTTTAGACTTTTCTCTACCTCTCCCAGCTTTCCATGAAACAGCCATTTGTTTGTCAGCTTTTTTTCTGCTCTCAGTGTTCTCATCATACAATATGATTTTCTCAAATTAAATACTTTGATTTAAACAGATACCTATTGAAGAAAGGTCTTGTACAGCATTACGATTTCATAAAAATCAGGATTAAACAGAAATTTAAAGGTCAGATTAAAAAAAAAAAAGAAAGAGAGAAATCATATTTACAGGACTAAAAATGAACCAATTATTGTAAAAGCACCGATGACCCTTGTCTGGTTATTTTTATATGTGCAAGGCCAGCCCTGAACGCTCCCAGAAAGGAGCAGAACTGCACAGTGCTCGATGCTCACACAGCTACACAAAGGGCAAGGCAACAGAAAATCAGGACCATGCTCTCAACTCTGCGTAAGAAAGCCAAACTCACCAGAATTCACACATTTTACAGCAGTCTGGGCTCTCTGAGAAGCCTGACCCCAGGGCAATTCACCTTGCACAACACTGCAGGCCCTTCTGGCTGGAGCGTTTTCCCCAGGTGCTCTATCAATTACCTGCCATCAGGATAGGAAAAAGAGCATTTGGATAAGGGAATTTATCACTGCCAGAAAATGAAGAATGGGGCCTGATTCGGACACTTCGAGCCATTTATTTGTGGCCAGGTTTCTGGATACAGTAATTCCATATAGTTTGAAGACAAGACAAATCTCATTGTAAAAAGGCCACAGAGACTGTGATTCATTTACATATATCCAGTTCCAGCTCCCACCAGTATAAGCCTAAAGCTACAAGCCAAATCCAGGGGGGTTTGTTAGAAGCTATTTCACATTAGCCAGATAATTTCCAGTCTTTTTTTTTAAATATTTTTTTAAAATGTAGAATATGAAATGAACATCTCTTATTTTCTATTTTAAAAAAAGCAGCTCCTTTTTTTCAATCAATCTAGATCATTCAGTCTACTTGAAAAGGCAAATTACAGCTTGATTGTAGAGTAATTATTCTGGTGGAGATCACTTCAATGACTGAACTGTATTCTTTGACAGGTACTGTCTGTTATTTGAACACTGATGTTATTTAATTAAAGGATGAAAAATATCTCAGGTACTTCAGATCAAAAACTTGTTGCCATGAGTGTTGCTCTACACATATTCTGTTGTGCTTTTCTGGAATGGGTCTTTCAGCCTTCCAGGTCTGACTCCCAGGGCCTCACAAATAGTTTTTGGAGCTACATCCAGGGAACAGCACAGAGCCAAGCCCAAGTGTGATTTCCTTACACTGCTGTCAGTGCAGCAGCGAGCCCTCATCCACAGAGAGGGGATTTCCTTTGGGGAGAGCAGCCAGGGGTCTGCAGGGTGCAGCAACCCCGCAGAGCACCCAGTAATTCCCTGCTGCACTCCTCTGGATGGTGTTTCACTCACACTGAAGGATCTCAGAAAAGAGTCACAAACTTCTGAGCTGGCCCCCACTGCTCGATGCACCAGTCACTGCTACTAGAACCTGGGCTGCAATAAAAAAATATGAGTGCAGAGTTTATATTTTGAACAATAAATTCTCTGCTCCCAGAAATGTTTAATCTAAGGAAAGGTAATACAGAACTCATTACCAAGAGCTCATTACAAAGGCTGTGAATGATGCTCTGGGTTATTATAACCTGATTAGTGTAATAGTCTATTTAATCCAGCTCTGACAGTTCTGTACAGATTATTCTGAATACTTCAGCTGGTTGTGCTAAACCCACTGAAAAGTTCTTCCAATTGCACTGACTAGTGTTAACTTAAAATTAAAATGTTTACTGTGTTAAAAATAACCCTTTCAGCATTTAGAAAAAAAAATCCTTTTATTTATATTTTTATTCTCATTCTTCACATTTTGAGTCATGTCTCAAGATCAGCTAAAGAAGGCCTTACTGTGGTGCCAATGATATAAATCCTCAGAGTTTATGCCAATACTTTTATTTGTCATATTTTATTGGAACTGACATTTTTTGGACGCTGCTCGCACCATGACTTATCAGTTTAACTTGGTTTCATTTGTTTTGCTGTTTAAAATAAATTAAGACCAGGGTGTGGGGGGTTTATTGTTCTTCATGATCCTTATTTACTAATATTGTGCAATGTGAATTCAGCATTTTAGTTGCTTTTCAATTATGCCACCCTGCTAGGAAAGCCCTTACCTTACCCCATGTCCTGGTCTTGCTGGGACAGGGTTAATTTTTTTCCTACTATCTGGTCCAGGCCTGTGGTTTGGATTTAGGATAACAGTAAAGCTGATAACACACTGACAGTTTAGGTGTTGCTAAGTGGTGTTTATGCAAGTCAAGGACTTTTCAGCTCTTCACACTCCCCCAGCTGGGGGCACAGGGAGCTGGGAGGGGATCCAGTTATGGGGAATGAGGAGCTGGAGCAGGAGGACTGAGATGAAACCAGCAGCTGGGCCTGAGATGAGATGGTTGCACAAGTTCAGTCTTGGGATAGGTCATTTGTGTTCTTAAACACGGGGAAAATCAGGGCAAGCTGAGGCTTAAAGGGTCTTGGAAGGTCTTAAAGAAAAACCAGTAACAATATCCGATAGATCACAGAATCGTTGAAGTTGGAAAGGACCTCCAAGACAATCAAAGAGATTTAAGACACAAAATATCACAGCTCAGGAAAAAATGGATACTTTGCTCTGATATTGCTGCCAACAGAAGTCCTTCCCCTCCTGGTGGTTCTCTGGGGGCACAAACTGCCCAGCAGAGGCCCGGGCAGGAAGGGGCCGTGGGGGTGGACACTGCAGCTGCCTGCCAGTGGGAATCTGGGGATCTGTGCAGGACCCCTCACCTGAGCACAGCCCACCCCACCACCGCTTTGGAGCCGAGATTCATCCATCCCTGGTATTCCAAATACCGCCGGAGCCAAATCCAGTCTAGACCACAAGGTGCCGTATTGTATTACATTACATGAAATAAAAAGAGAATAAGGTGACACAGAGTCTTTATGCTGTTACAGTTAATTCCTGCTCTAATCCCCTATTGACAAACTGCACGGGCTTTGCCTGACTGAGGCCCAGAAGACTTGTCCTACATAAGCTTTTATGCAAAAGCCAGGGGTGTCCAACTGAGCTCTTGCATCAGTGAGAACACTGTCCCCAAGGACAGAGCCACTACACCAGAAATGAAGGCACACTCCGAGCATGTGCATTTGAGATAGAGAGAGAAGAAAGCCTTGCCTAATCTGAAATGCTGAAAGCAGGAAAGTCTTTTATTCATTCTTGATTCCCAAGGCTCTTCACTGATTCTTGGAGCACTGTTTGGGTTCTTCTCTGAGGTCAGAACATTTCAGGATCACATTGTGTAGAGTTTTCAAGGCACTCTGACTCAGGCCAATGCCTGCTCTCATTGATTGTGCTCAGTGGAGCCAGGAGCCAGCACAACAGCAAAGCACACACTCAGTTCTCTTGTGGAATACTTCACAGAGGGAAGAAGCTCTGGCAGGGTGTGCAACACTTCGCCCCAGATAAAATCCTGCCTGACAACAAAAAAATTGCAAAAGGGCCTCAAAACTTGAATATTGTAAGTATACATTAAATGCTTTTGTTGTGTTTAGGTCTGAAATAGTTCACCAAAAATCCAGATGTTTGGGGTTCTAGGAGACAGGAGCCACTGAAAGAGCTGATGACCCTTGGAGAACTCAGGGGTTATAACACAGAAAGGCAGAAAATTTGCTTGACGAGCACAGGTACATTATAATTATACAGCTGCCAGTGCACCAGTTGTTCTGAAGTCTTGGGAAAAGAGGAGAGGTGTGAAAGAGAAGGACAATTTAAAAAGTGAGTTCAGTTATCTCTTTTTTTGTGGATAAGTAAAGCTGATGATCATCCAGACAGAGAGAAAGAACATCACCTCAATTAAATGAACAACTATTAACAACCAAAACTGTTTGGGAATAGCAGTGACATCTGCTGCTCTGTTAACAACCTCCAGGTTAGACACTTAGTCCTTCTAGATAGGAATTAACTCCTCAAAGAGGTCCCTGAACTAAAGTTAAAAGCTCTGAATGATTGCCTGTAAAATAACAGTTGGCATGATAAATTTCTGATGAAGCAAACATTAATGACAACAAGAAAATGCTGTTTCAAAACAACACTGTATCATGCCACTGAGGCAAAGTTGGCTATTGATTGAGGCTTCCATAAGAGGAAACACAAAGCAATTCTGCTGGAGGAATAGCAGGGCACCTCAGAGGCAGATGAGGCAGACAGAAAAGGTTGTCGGGCCGCAGCATATTCTCAGTAGCTGTACTCTGTTCTTTTAAATCATGTTTCAAAGCAGTTTATGAATCCATCTCCAATATGCTACAAAGGATCAGACAAAACCAACCTTAGGATAGTACTTCAAAAGAAACTGAATTTATCCCTAGGAAGTAACAGGTCCAGTATAACTTTTACACAAGGCTTCTCGCCAGCTCTTCATTTCTAAAATAGCCTTCTAAGGGTGTGCTCACACTCCTTTACCTGATCCAGTGGGTCACCTTCTACTGTTCTCTACACCTTACAGAGTCACTAATTTATTCCCTTCTTTCCATCTGCCTGGTTTATCCCATTTCCAGCTCTTTCCATAAAGCCCTGCATTATTTTACTCCTCAAATAACCACTTCACTCTTTTCTTTATGCTTTTGGTAAACAGCAAACTTTAAGCTTTCATGTTTAAACTTTCATGTTGGTGCCTTAGAACACCTTAGACCTACTTGGCAGTTGTGTGAGGACATTAAATATCCTGTTTGCCTCTGAAGGAAGGAGAACAAGCACGTTTCAGCCTGTTTGAGAGGGTGCAGGAAGGTGAATACATTTGAAGCTGCTGACACCTTCAAACTTCCGACAGAAATATGGGCACTGATCAGTGCAAATACATTCAGCTGCTGGCCTCCGCATGTATTTCTCTTTATTATGTAGCTTTTCACAGAGTTGGCCTTGTACAGTTGCTGCAACTTACTGGGTCTGATTTTGCATTCTATTATTCCTTCAGCCCTATCCATCTTGTAATTTTATACAGATGGCATTGAATAGGTTGATTCATCTTAGAGTTTATCAACCCAGTGCTTACCTAACAGCAGGGATTGATTAGAATACCCCATTTCCTCTAAATCATCTGGCTCACCTAAACACTGCCCAAGATTTGTCCCACACAGAGGTGTCTGTTTATCCCCGAGTGTGGCTCCTGCTCTGTCTGCCAAGGACTGCAAGACAATGAATGCTCAGTTTGTCTGCTTTGCCTTCCAAGTGTGGGATCTCCTTGCTAGCATGAAATGTGCTGTCAAATGTGCATGTCAGACAAAGGATGGTTGGTATTGCTCTGAGCACACACTGGGTGAGATAAACAACTCAGCCTGCAGGGTTGGTGTGTGTCCTGCGCAGAGTTATGAACTGACTCCCAGCGTTCATCTCCTCGCTATTTACCTACACAGACAGGGCTTCTGTGTTCTCCCTTCTAATTCCAGAATTAAGTTATGTTACATGTTTGCCATTGTTGATACAGGTGAGAGCCTGGCATGCAGCACAGAAATTGAACTTGGATCTCACAGAGAGAGCAGCAAGAAGGAGAATGCAAATCGACTAATTTTGACTTTTCAAACTTATACACCAAACTTCACGGTCATGTTGTCTCAGGTGAACAAAAATGTTATGAAAACACTTTGCTAAACTCTTTCAGCACAGCTTTCAGTTAAATCCACTGTAATTCCCAGAAAACAGAAGAAAAAAACAGATCCAAAATGTAGGAGACAAAGAATATACAAAAATAATTTTAAAATATGCTGATTAAACTTCATCTTATTGAGTGGGATATCACAACACAAACCACACCCTGAAAACTCTTCTCTTTAGGGAAGTTTGTTAGCATTTGCTCTCCAAAGGCAACAAGCACTGTCTGGTTGCTGCTCATGGAACAAGAAACAGAAAACCAGAAGCTCCTGAAGACCAGCAGAAGGTGGCTCAGGCACTGAGCAGGGTGAAGCCAAGAGCTGAGGAGTCTGGTTATAGTGATCAAAATGGAAAACAAGGCAGGGAGTTGTAGTAATATATTCTAGATTGTCAAAAAAAATAATTTTCTTCTTCAATACAACGTCCTGACATGTATGTAACAAAACCCTGAGCCTGGTTTCACTCTTGAAACACAACACTGAAAACACTCAGATTCAGTATGTCACAAAAAAAGAAATATATATTCCATGTTAAAATACCAGAATAAAATGTTTCCATTTTAAAAGTACTACATAGGTTTATAAATGCTTTGCCAGAGCTATTCAATCCTTTCAGCACAAATGACACCTAATTCAGCCCATCCAAAGTTACGAGTCTGAGTGAATAACAGAGCAGTTCAGGAAGACATTTCCTGAGCATGTTCTGCACGGTTCCTTCCCCATCACCCTCAGGAACCTCAGACCCTTTGCCCAAAGCACTGATTCCCGTGGCTTCTGCCCCAGCACTGGCACAGACAGGCTGGGCTGCACCAGAGCTGCTCTTTGGGGTGATGACGGCTGTGTGACATTTCTGAGAACCCAGGACATCTTTTCCTGTGCTCTGGAATGTACTGGAAATGGTCTGTGATTCAGCTAAGTTCACACTTTAGTCAGAGCTGGACTTTTACCAGGACCACTAACAGTTTTGGCTAATTGTTGAGGAAGCATTAAAGCACAATCCAATTTCTTAGAAAAACATCAGCCCACGTGAATGAAATGTGTGGCAATAATTTTGCTGAGTTGCTACACAGTTTGTACTATGAATTGTGGACTGGGAGGCAAACAAGTACAGAGGGAATGCATCTGTCCCCAGAGTAATCCTGCATTCTAAATCTGAGGGTAAGGGAACACAGAGGCAGAAGAACTGCTCACCTGGACCATAGCATTCCCCACTCTCAGATATTCTCCAGCTTACTTATTGCAAAACAAGGAATGGAAAAAGAAACTTTACTTTGCCTGGAGCAGAGGCATGGCCCAAATTCTCCACCTTGCCCCCAAAAAAGAGGATTTTATATATATATTAGCACAGACTAAACTCTGAGAAGAGTCAGACCAATATAGAACATTTCTGAACATCTTGCTCTACCTGCCATTTTTCCACACTTGCAAGAAACAGAGGGAGCATTTGTGGAAATCAGGGTACAGTGTTTTACACTGTTTCTTTGCAAATGTACGTGACTCCTGAGGGCAGTAGAGAATTGGGTATTGTGGATGTTTTGTCCTTGTTTGTCACCATATCCACATGTGACAACATGGAAAATAGAGTCAACAAATAGCTAAGTTGTTAAGGTAAAAGTCATGAAAAACAATGTCCTTCAAAATTGTGATGCCAAGGTTTTATGGGAACACTCTGAATAGCACTCAAGGTATTTTGACAGAGCAATTTTTTTTAACACGAGCAAATAACCCATTTGTCTAAAGAAACATTCCTAAGTAACACCCTGAAACTATTTATAATTTGTAATGACAAAAACCACCCCCCCAAAAATGTTTCAGTGCATGGGGAGACACAAAGAAGCAAATATACTTTCCACATGGCAGGCTATTGCTCTTCTGAGTAATTTCTTGTCTTTTTGTTTGAAGTGTATTTGCTGTTGCTCTGAACAGAAGGTGCAGATGTAATTGGAAGTGGCTGGTTGTGTCAAACCAGAAATGTTTCACGGGAAACCTTAAAGAGCAAAGCTGTACCCCGCTTGGGAGAGCTGATTGCAGGATCTGCCGGAGGAAAGTCGCAGGCTGACTGCAAAACAAGAGCACCCATTTGGCCTCCCTCCACCAGTGCTGATGAAATCACCCTATCCAGGGGCCAGCAGAGCTCCACAGATGTGCTCTGCCTTACAAACAAACGAGCGAGGTGCCTTGGGAACAGGCGCTGCAGCGTACGGAACAGACTGAGTTCTGCTCTGCACGAGGAAAAACGGCCGAGTGAGCAGCTGACGTCTTTATCTGCGTTTATGTCCAATTCCTCCCTTGCACTGGGCCCTAACACCCTCACACAAAGCTGGGCTCTCCAGTTTGGTCCCACAGCCTCCACGATGGAACATCTCAGGAGGTGCAGTCAGGCCTTCCTTGCCTAAACACCTCCTCTTGCCGAAGTGGAAACAGGGCTGTGTTCGGTGAATGTCTGCCACAGCCAGTTAGATTTAGGGGGATTGGCCTGAAATAAAAGGGAAAGTGATGGGTGTCCTGCTGTGTGCAGGTGAACAGAGTGGTGTGGATATATCAGTACATTACTCAAAACTGCCACTTCTTTGGCAACTGGATTAAAGAAACCCGAGCAATAGAAAAAGAGGTTGGAGCAGGGCCAGTGAGAACTTTGCAAAAAGGTGCAGAGCCTGCCTTTCTGTGACACCCCAGTTATAGTTCCTAGGGCTTCCTTCTCGTGGACAGTGGAGAGTTCTCTCTCATCACAAGGGCTGGAAAAGACAAACCTGGGGAATTTTGTCCTGATTGTTTTTCTGAGAAGTTGCCATGATTGTTTTTCTTTCTGGCCTGAAGGATGGACAATACAGATGACAAAGAAAGAACCAAGAGATGTTTTAGTGCCCATTTGGAAAGTCATTCATTTACCCTAAGAGACTACATAAGAACTGCAGTACTTACGACTCATGCTTCCGCACCATAATCCAGGCTTCATGCTCCCTCTTATTTTCCCAGCTTTGTATTTAAGTGCTCACCTCCCCTGTCCTTTTTAAACCAATAAAAAAACCTCACAGATTTTGTTGCCATCCCACATTCAACCAAGATCCTTCGGGGACCCAACATCCTGGAAACATCGTGCAATGTCTGAACAACTGGAAATCTTAAAAGTCTTTGTACCTTGAGATGATCCCTCATTACAATTCAAAACAAAGAACAATATGGAATGGGTAATTATTTAAAATTCAGTAATTATCAAGGGGCCTTATTTTTCCAGATGTTTTCATCCAGTCTGACTGCATTTCCAATACACCATCAAAGAATCTGACTCTGGCCACAGCGGGTGGTCCGAGAAACTTGTAAAAAAGGCAGGATTATGTCACAGTGAAAAGTGCTTTGTTTTACAGACTCACCCCAAGCAACCTCTATGCAGAACCAATTGGAAACAGCTACTTCTCATGCAACCCCTCCACTGCTGAAGTCCATTTAAGCTCATGACAACAGGAGACAAAAAAACTTTGACCAGCCTGCCTCAGGCCACGATAAATTTGGGAAAATACATGTTGACATTAAAATTACAATCTGTCCACATGAGGCACAATCATCAATGGGCAGAAAACAATGTCTGAACTGATCTTTTCTCCCAGCCAGGCAAATCCTCCCATTTTTAGAGCAGTTAAAAGAGCTGGAGCTGACCTTGTGTCCTACTGCACTGTAGCTCCAGTGGCCAGTGTCAAACTTGCCCAGTGGCACCAGAGGTGGTGCCTGGCTCCCCCCAGCTGGAGGGAGCACAGCCCACGAGGCAGGGCTGACTCACAGCCCTGTTTACACCTCCTGCTCCGAGAATGCATTTTGACAGCAGGCACTGAATGCTACCACAGAGACAGAACATTCCCGGAAGGGAGTTTCTCTCTTTCTTGTGCAACTGATACAACTTAAAGGGTATTTTTCTGGTTTAGCATCTGCATTTCTTTTCTTCCTAAAACAGACTTTACAAGCCTCTGGTTGCTTCACAAGCAACAGCTGTCAGGTTTGATGAGAAGAGGCTCTGCATCTTATGAAACACAGCTACACAAGAAAGATCTGCAGCCAATATTTTGGCCACACACAACCAGAGAAACTCTTCCTCTACCTTACACAGGAATTTACAGGATTAAGATCCGTGGGTTTTCTTACGCAGTTTTACTGCTAACATGGAACGTGGTTCACACTGAAATGGTCTTTACATGGTTGGGCTGAAAATACTTCCCTGACCCACATTTGAACTTTCAGCCCAATTTCCACCTTTTCTATCCACAAATGTTAAACACAGCACTCCAATCATCAGGAAATCTGACATGTTTAAGTGCATCCCTACGTTATTCCATTTGGGGCAGCCATTGCTTTTAAAGTTGCATCTCGTTCCTGCTCATACTCTATTTAGGCAAGACTTATTTCTGAAGATCTGGTTTGAATTCACGTTTGACTGCCACTGCACAATGGCTTTCCATGATGAACGTGTTTGATAAAATTAACAGCCTTACCATGTGCTGTTCCCCGAGATTAGTTTGGTTCTCCATCATCTCTAGAAAAACACATTATTTGTTTTTTAACTTGCGTTTGTTTAAAAGAAATCTAATGCCAGTAGTACCAGAATATGAAGACTTAATAATAAATCAGATTTTTGTCTGCTTTGTCAAGTTTTCCATTGCTAAGAGATTCCAATATAATGGCTGGTAAATCATATGTCTACAAATGAAAATAAAGGCAGTCGAGAGCCACACTCTTCTATTTATTTCTGCCCTTAACTTGAACTAAGTAACCATTCTCACTGGTGTCTGATAGTTGCTTTATGTCGATATTTTATCTGAAAAAAATCCAAAAACTACCACCTTAGATCTTCCTCCTATGAAGAATTATATGCATGCAACTTTAAATAGATGATTCTAAAGTGATGCTATTTCTATTTCAAATTAAACATCATGTGTATCTTACTTATGCATGATTTTTAGAAGATAAAGGTTGCTTGAAGTTTAATTAAAGTCAAAGCACAGTACATTACAAGGTTTTTCCTAGGGACATTCTGCTGTTTCAAATATCATTAACAGAGAGGAGATATTACACCGCTAAGGGATCTGTGTAATCTGTAATTGCATTAACTGGGAGGAATTGACACATACAGTAACAGAATAGGAACACCACCTGCATTATTTCAATATTGATCTACTCAAATGTCACTGCAAAAGTCCTTTCTTGACTCCAGAGTCTTTTACATATTTTATAGCTAGATAGAAATTTTCTTTCATGGATCTACTTCCCATGAGTTTCAAAAACTGTATCCACAACAGCTTAAATCAAATCCTCTGAAGTCAATCACAGCCCAGCCCACCTTCGGTCAAACATAACAGAAAGACTGAAGTTTTGTTTTAAGGATCTTGGAACCAAGATCATTACCCTTCAAGCTCCTAGTTATGCAGGAGAAATGAAATATAGGTATCTGTAGCTCTTTCAGGCCAAAACTACTTCTCATTTTGCATTGTTTAATTGTAGGAATAAGCATATTTATTATTGCAATAATAATGCAATTATTTATTTTTTTGGTGGAAAAGACAGGAAATCACTTAGCAGAATGTTAGCAAAAAAGCTCACAAATACCTTAGGAATACCATAAAATGAGAGCACAAGAGTAAACTTCAAAGGAGTGACTGTGGAATCTTAAGGCATCTTAAGGCTCCTGTGCCTCTACTACCTTCCTGCAAGAAACCTGAAGTTTTCACCAGTATCTTTTACTCTGTTACAGTGAGAAACAAAAAGGATTTCAAGAGAAACTTTCTGTTCATGGAGCAAACAACAGAAAGCAAACCAGGTACTGAAGCTCAGCTGTGCCCTTGCATTTTCCCGAGGGTGATTATTACTCCTTGGCCCATCCAGAACTAGCACTGCTAAGCAGATGTGATATTAGAGCTGTGTTTAGTTTGTCTAACACACCTTTCCAGTGATAACATTTTTAGGAGAAAAATCATCTCCACTGCCTGGTGTTCTCCATCAAGTGCATTCCTGCCTCAGGCTGGCCTGGCAGCACCAGGCACAGCCGTGCTGGAAGGTGCTGCCTCATTGCTCACATTTTCTTGAAGTCTGGAGCTTCTTAGCTGGCATGAGCAGGACAGAATGAACCCTGGAAAATACTTACACAGACTACACCAAAGGAATGTAGGACAAGGATTAAATTATAAACCAAAGTGACTTTAAATGAAATAACACAGCAGGTTGTGATGGCTGTTTGATATGGTCATTTAGGACCTGACTTTCAAGGTATGACAGAGGAATAGGAGGCAGATGTGAGAAAGGGGAGAGAGATTCCTGGCTTGCCTGAAGGCTTGTAACGATATCCCAGGTGGGGTCCGCATTCCTCCTTCCTCCAGCTCTCCAAACTACTTCTCCTTGACTTGAAGCCTAGAAAATCTGGTCACCTTAATATACTGTTGGCAGCACACCAATGTCCAAGTCCACACTGACATCTGAAAGTGATCATTTTGCTGCCCGCACTGCAGGAATGCTTCCCCGCAGGAATAAGGAATTTTATGAGTGTTATAAAAAGTTACTGGCACTACAACGTATTATCACTGTGGTATAATTTACTGATGTGCTGTCAGCTAGGGGCCAGCTAGGACAGCAGCCAGAACCGCCTCCCTGCTCTGACAGAGCTCCCTGGGCTCCTTCACAGCCTCCATCCTCACCCAATGGGTTCCTCCTCAGCAGGGACAGACTCAAAGCAGAAGGCAGAGAGGAGCAGAGCACAAAGCTGTTGCATCGCACCCTGATCACAGCACAGCTGCAGCAGCAGACAATGTTTTGATAACAGTTGTCTTTCCGCCAGTGAGATTTGCAGTGTAACACCAATTTTCATCAATAGAGAACAGAGCTGCAGTTTTGCCATACTCTCAAATGAAATAGACTATACTAGAATACACTTATCTATATTTAGTTCTCAAAATACAAGGTACTTAGACTCTAATCAGACCATATGCTTAAGCTGCACAATTTTTTTTCTAAGGGCTCTGAAATTTACCTTTATTTTTAGCATTTAGTTTTCTTGCAGCTGGCAGACGTTCTGTTGAGGGACATATTGCGTACAAAATGCAAAATATTGCTCTCTATACTATCCTTCAGACTCCTAAACTGGACATGGTTGAGCCACCTCCCAAGCCAGCTGATGCAGCCCAGCAGCAGCAGCACGGGGAGGTGGCACTGGCACAGGGATGGTCCTTCCCTGCATGTCAACCCGACCCAAATGGCACCTGCACCAAGCCAGCCTTGCCCAGAGCAAAGGGGAATCCAGTGCAGGCTCAGCCTGGCTCCTACCTGGTCCTTTACACCGGGGGAAAAGCAGCACCCAAGCCCTGATCCCCTCACGGGGAGCTGTGTAACTGAAGGGACACCGAACTCTGGGTGCTGTAGCTTGGCGTGCACTGCAGCTGGGTGACACATCTTCATCTCCTGCTCAGAAACCCAGTGCTCTGAGACAACGTCCTGTACACAGCAGTGTCAGGCAAACGAGAGAGGCTGGAGCTCAGACTGAAACAATGAATTGTGTATGCAGGGCTTGTCATCATTTCCCATCAGCTTGGAAGCTCCAGCCTTGTCAGTGATCCATCAGTGGTTCCAGGACACATTTTTATTTTCAGGGCTCTATAGCTCTCGGCTGAAATGTCACATTTGTGGTATCATCAAAACATATAAAATCTGGTTCAGTCATGCAAGAAGGAATATGAGGAAAAATAAAGAACTTTCATGGTATTGTTCCCTTTTAACTTTTTTTCCTCTTTCTAAATGCATTCCTTAGGCTTAAAAAACTGCACACTACAGAAAACCCAAAATAGGGCAAGTTTTCCTCAGCAACTAATCCAAGCTTCTGTCATTACAAATATAAATCTCCATATCTCATCTGTGCAGTCTTCACACCAGGCACGAATAGCACCTCTGGTTCCTTAATGCATCCCAACTGCTCCCCTCACAATAATGTTCCCAGCAGGGAACTTCCCTTGGAGTGCTGATCTGCGTAGCTGCAGCCAAGTAGGACACGTAGGGAGGGTTTTAGCTGAGAAAATCCCGAGTTTTATTGCTCCAGGTTCCCTTATCAATCAAGACAAATAGGAAAAATTCAGCCAAAACATTTTAAACAAATACTTTGGCGTGAGATGGTGTCCTGGAAGAACTGGTGTCTCTGTGACTGCACAGGCAGCCTGGGCTGTTGAACAAACACGGAGATGTCAGTCACAGGGGATGTTAAAACACAAGTTTCACTCAAACACACCCTGACCCAGAGGTTCACACGCAACCAGGGTGAAGCTTCATTCAAAGAGAGGGTACCCAAATACTCAGACCTGGCCCCACACAATTTCTGAATTGCCATGGGAACCCACTGGAGCTGCAGTGAGTGAAACTCCACGTCCCTCTCATTGGACTGCTCCTCCTTCCTCCTGACCCTTGAAAGGTCCAGCACGAATTTTGCCTGCTCTTCACCTAGAGCAAAGAGCAGCAAATACACCTCCAATGTTTTGGCTTAATATTCTCCACTTCAGAAGCCAACCAACTCCTTGCCAGCATTGGTGCACGCTGCAAAGTTGGAGCGAAAAGCTGTGGCCTGAAAGTAAAATTCCTCGAAGAATCAGAAGAAAATACAAGGAGAAAGACACAGAAGCTTAGATATCAAGTAACAGGATTATGTTCTACAAGACTTGCACACCAGCAAATATCAGGATTAAATGTGTGCAGCAGGAAAGTGCAAGTGAAAAGCATCTCTTTGAGGAGTAGCGCTGGAACAGAGTCCTTGTGTTGATTAATTGCCTTGAAACATTTGATCACTGTATTTAATCCAGTAAATCTCCCAGTGCTTTGACATTTCTTTAGTGAAGACAGAGTCAGGCAATTATATATAAAACATCAAAAAATACTAGACACCTAGAAAAAAAAGGTCACAGCTTCCTTTTTGGAGTCTGCCTTCCAGGAACAGTCTTCTGTAACCACTTAAAATTTGCTACTCTGCTAAATATTCTTGCCAGTACATTTGTTTTCTGCTGGCTAGTTGATAGTTGCAGGAAGCAAACTCAAAATCTTTTTCTTTCTGAAGTGGAAGAATATTTATGGCTGGTTTTATTATTGTGAGGTTCTTTGGGGTTTTTTTTGTTTTGGTTTTTTTTTTTTTTTAATAATATTTACTGAGTTCTAACTTTCCTCAAGAGAAAGCCAGAGAATGAGCACAAATACATAAATCTAGTTCTGGGATATACAAAATACTCAAATCAAGGGAAGTAAGAAACTAATCAACAGTCTGCAGACTATGAAGAATGAAAATATGCAATATAGAAATATACTACATTCTGAAGTTGAGCTTTTGTTCCCTTGGGTACAGAATTTACCACAATAAAGCACTAAGTCCCTGCAAAATCTTTATAAATTTTTTATGGGAAAATCTTCTATCATTCCTCGGGTTTTATGTTCACAGGATGTATTTGGGTTTGATGTTCGTGTGGTTAACTGTGAAATACGTGATTTAAAGTGACATCGTGTACTTCAAGGTGGTAAGATAAGTGCAAGGTTAATTGCTTCTTAAAATATATGATCAGTTTTAATAACACATTTTTAAGGAGCTTGGTTCCTCCACGCTGCCTTCAGAGGGTTTTCTGGGACTTGTATACTGAACTATTTGCACACGATTTCCCATTTCATCCCTCCCAGCTGGCCCCTCCCATGCTGCTTTTGCATTCCCGTTTATTTCAGCCCTAAAGAGAAATGCACAAAAGAAATTAAGGCAGGAGATTCCCTGTTGGCAAGACATCACCAGCGGGGTTGAAGGGCAGGACTGTCCCTGCCAGACTCAGACCTGCTGCAGGGCTCCGAGCAGAAACCTGCTCCTGCCGCAGGGATTGAGGAGCCTCAGCCTGTCCAGGTGCGCTCCTTCAGCACAGCCTGGCTGGGAACGCAGCCCTGACCAGGCCTAGAGCACCTCACTGAACCTCACCCAGCAAAGCTTTGACCCCGAAGATTCCAAGCTCCCCTGGGCTCGCCCGGGGCCGGGCTCTGCAGGGCAGGAGCTGCCGGCGCTCGGCGGCTTTGCCGGGCTCGGTGCCGCCGGGGACGCGGAGCCCCGCCCGGGAGCTGCCCCGGGAGCTGCTCCCGGAGGAGCCGGGGCTCGGCTGGGACCGGAGCGGGGCTTGTGCTGCGTTTTCTTGTGCTCCATTAGATTATTCCCTGGATGGTTTTCTTCCTTCGCCCACGCCTCCTATACCCCACTAACGCTTCGTCGGACTCTTGGCGGACTTTCAATGTAAATATTTCTGCTCCTCAAAGGAATTTACATAAAGCCCAACTGCTCTGCCAAGGAGAAGAAACACGTGGAGCTGTCACAGCTCCTTGGTGACAGTTCGGGAGGACTCAACACTGCAGTCGCAGGACCAAGAAAGGGAACATTTCAGCCTCCTCCCTTAATGTGCTCTACATTCACCGAATAACTTCATTTTAACAGTTAAAGCTTCAAAGCTTTGATGTGCCACTCTGAAATAATGGCCTGAGGAGAATTTTCACTGCAGTGTTCACCAGGCTTGCAGCACTCACATTTTGGGAAGTTTTGGCCACTTTGGAAGTACAGTGGTTATTCAATAACCTGGAAATGTCCAGTTAGTCTAAACTGGCCCCATTTTATTCCCCCCTGTGAACTCTGCTGGCTGGCTCCATATGAGAACCTGGTCCCACTAAAGGTTGAGCCCATTTCTATAACGAAGTTTTCTCCCAGTGTGAGTGAGAGCAAACAAAAGCATCTGACTAGAAAACAGATCATGTTGATACAAAGAGTTTCATGTACCAAAATAAATGGGAATCGGGACTTTAACACTGAAATAAATCTGGAGGAAAAGTTTTGTATGAATCACAAAACAACCATTACATAGAAGGTGAAACTGAGAAATCAGTGGTTAGAAGAAAAATTCAATACTGTTCTAGTTTTTAATTAGTTGGAGTGCAAATTAAGAGCATTACATTGCAAAGTTCACTTCCTTGATAAAGAAAAATCAATCCAGTTCTGAGGGTCTTTAAGTAATACTTCTATATAAGAATTATCATATGTCTGCCATATGCAAAAATCAAGAAAGCTTACTTTTAGGTTGAGGTGGAAAAAAAACCCCAAAGAAACCAACAAAAAAGCCTTCTCCCAAATCCAAAATTCCAAAACTTTTTGAGGGTAGAACTGTCATCCCTAATAACAGATGGGAATCAGTAAAATTTCATCAGCATAGCTGAATAATTACAAAGTCACTCAGGAAAACTGAATTCCCTGGTGTGTCTGGTGCTTTCTCCAAACTTACTCTTCTGCTGGCTATCCAAGCTGTATTTGATGTCAATTATCATAGCAGACAGGGACAAGGAATGAAGAATACAGACAGCAGTGGCTGCTGGAGTTCTTGCTATTGAAATTATTTAAAACATCCTTAGGCAAATAAAAAGGCTACTGTAAAAATTGCTGACAAAGAGCAGCATAACTCACACACAATTTAACATGAACTGATCCAAAGCGCCACAGGATAATTTTTCCCTTGCAGCTTTACTAATTAGATATCTCCTTGAGCAATCAGTTCATACATTCCCTGCCTGATGGCCACGCTAGGGAAGGGAAAAGTGGCTGCTGTGCGCGGGTGCTGTGTGAGGATGTGAGACCTTGGAGCTCTTTTACCAACCCCTAACACACATCACAGCAACCTTCCTGACGCAGGGAGACATTTGGTGCTTTACACAACCTCCCCCCTTCCTCCTGTGTACAGACTGAGGGTCCTGAGGAGCTCACAGCCAAACCTCCAAACCTTTGGTGATATCACCAGTTACGACTCTGAACAGAGATTGAGCTGTGCTGCACAGGATTAATTTATTTCACAGCTCTTTGGTTGGCATGAATGCAAAATAATGGAGTCAAGGATTTACACTGGACTAAAAGCTCGTGACTGAACATTTTTCACCAGCATCCAGGCATTAATTCCACCCTAAATCCTTTCATGATCTGTCCCTGTGCATTGCAACAGCCTAACCCCATAAGTTCTCCCACAGTGCACCATATGTAAAATAAATGCAAGTAGTTTAATTTTAGGATGGATCATTTTATCTTCCTTCTACCAAACACTCAGGTTTAGTTAGTCCCAAATTATCTGGCACTACACTCCAGCTCGTGCCTATTTTACAGCAACACAGTGTTTAACATTAGGCATACACATAAATAAATAAATAGCAGACTTTAAGATGACTAAATTAGGATAAATACAGATATGACAAGCAAAAAACCCTATTTACCAGTTAACCACATTAGATTTGCTCTCACTAAACCTGAGAATTTATTTTAACCACTATTAAAAATGTGTATCTATTTCTGATTTCTCTGAAATCAGCCAGTAGATTTTTAGCTAATTTCTTTAATTGAATTAATTAATTTCATTAATTTTCTTATCTTCATAAGGATTTCCAAACTCATCTTTATATAAAGCATATTCTATACTCCCATAGGTATATGCATGAAACAAGTCCAGATTTAACCTTAGGAGAACAAATAAAAGCAAAACATTAAAATCCAGTGATCTGAGAAAAAATAATTCTCAAAGAAAAAATACTTAGAAAATTAAAAAGCTGGGAAAAGAAAGAAATTTAAAAGGGAAATGCAATATTTTCTTTTTTTGAAAGAGCAGCTTAATGTTCTGAATTGGATCTTTAAACTTATCCAACTTTTTTTTAATGGCAAATTTATGGAATTTATTTCCATGTAATTTTATTCGTTCATGGGGTTTGTCCATTTATGATTTTCACATCTCCTACATCTCTCCTGGTTTAGCACTACCCAATGCCCAGCTCCAGCACAGCCCCTGGCACTGCCCTGGGATCCCACCCCTCCTGTGCCTGTCAAACTGAACGCGTGAGGGTCCCAGCCCTGCCCGCGCCCAGAGAGCGCGTTCCCTTCCAGAGCATGTGTAAGTCGTTAAATGTGTAAGTCATTAAATGAAAGCTCGAGATGACTGAAATTTTCGGAGGGAGGTATGCGGAGCTGGCTCGGGACTCACGGAGGCAGCTCGCCTTGGCTGGCCCTGTCCCGATGGAATCCGGCCGCTGAGCCAGCTTGTGCTGCCTCTCAAACTGGGGAGGACTCTACTCTACTCTTTCTTTTGAAAAAAACCGGGAAAATCCCTCCTCAGCAGCTGCACATTTCCTGCTAGAACAACAACTCCAAGTCTGTTTCTGGCTGTTAATGCCATTATCTACCAGAAGGAGTGGAGCTCAAGAGCCTGGGGGAACGGCTGGTGGGGAAGGGAACGAAAACCCCAAATTTACCATCTTCTCTTTACTGGCTTCCCTAAAGTATGACTCCTCTGCCATTTCTGAGCTAAAATTAACGCTCCTCGTAAGCCAAAGGTTTTATTTCTGTTGGACTGGCTGCCAGCAGTGTTCTGGAGGGAGCTGTTCCAGCAACACAGCCCGTACCGAGCGCGGTGCTGCCCCGTGACCGGCCGGGCCGGAGCTGCCGGGCACCACCCGGGGCCTCTGGGTTTCCTGGGACCAAGGTGCCTTGAGCCCTGGGAAAGGCAAAGGACACCCACCCACCACTGCTGAGCAGGTGCTTTGTCTGCCCATTGCTGGCTAAACGCAACAGCTCAGGAGCGCAATAAAAAGGATCCAATTCATTAAAAAAAAAAAAAAGTGTGATTGTTTCTGAGTTAATGCTGCTAATGGCACCAGCAGAGCAATAAGCTTTGCCTGTATTAGACTGTAAAACTGGTATTTCTCCCTCAAACTTCCCCCTTTTCTATTAGGGTTGTGAGTATTCCACTCTTAATGCAGATCATGTTCTAGTTTTCCCACTCAGTGGTCCAAGGCAATACTCACAACATTTTACTGCAGAAATTGTGAATATTTAATGTTGGGGGGAGAGGAAATCAATTCACATTAAGTGGACTTGCAGAGTTTTCAAATCCTCCTCTTCCTAACAATAAATTCATTCCTTTTGGAAACTGCCCACTTTTCCTTTATCAACAGAACAGCAAAGTTGAAGACAACTTTTCAACCCTCATTATGATAAACTAAACATTCAGTATGGTTTCCACAAAACCATACTGAAATCCTTCACGTTCATCATTCATGTCTAATGTGTCTGACATGCCAATAGGCAACTTTCAAACATTCCTGGTCCAGTGCCTCCTAACTGAAAGCCAACGGGGGAGTTCCATGCTCAAAAAATTTCATATTCTGTGACACAGAAATACGGACAAATTAATACATTTCCCGTTACTACCCCTATCCTGCTATTTCTCTTACAAAGGAATACTGAGGACTTGTTTCATGGCAAATGAGTGATAACGCAGGCAAAGTATTGTGTCTCCAAAGGTCTAAGCCTGTTTTGACATGGAAATTACACCTTCTGTGAATTACAGCTTATCACAAGGCAATCCTGGTTCTTAGGGCAGGCCATCTTCAATGTGCTTGAGGAAAATCTATATTTTCTGTTAGTTCTAGGCTGTTAGAATGGATTGCCATGAGAAAATAAGTTCTGTGATGTCTCTGTTAATAACATTAACAATAGAAAACTCTTGCTGTATTGTTAAGAGGTGCTGTATTTCATCATAATGACCACTGGGGTTTTAAAGTTGCCCAGAAGCAAGAAAATTAGCTGCAACTATGTTCATTTCTCATGTGAACTTAATGGATTTCCTGTATTCTTTACAGCAAGGATTTAACTTGTGTAACGAAGTGTCAAACTTTGCATTGATTTTTAAATCACGAGCTTTATTATTATTTTTTCTTTTTGCCTGATTGTGGTACATTCTGCAAGAATCACAGTTTTGATTCTGTTTTAGTCAAGTTGTTTCTGTCAAAGTCCATCCAGTGAAAAATTATACCTTTGTTCTGCAGAAGTGGGCAAGAGTCATTGTTTTTCCTCAATCAATATATAAATTGGCCAACACTTAACTTGCCATAAAAATTAATTGGCTCCACACTGATTTGTCTCTCTCATGGTAGCACTAGTGTTTGCGTACAAATGGGAATCGGTTCTTCCCTTATGTTATTTTCTTATCAGTAATGATGTTAAGCAAACCTCGGGATATTGCAGGCCCAGGAAAAAGAGAAAAGGAGGACGTTCGGGTGTGTTTTAAAGGCAAAAGTCCCATTGCCTCATCGAAAGGTCAGTGAGAAAGGGACAAATTAAAGAACAATGTCCCTGAACTGCAGGAGGATGCGGAGCACTTCCCTGTCAATGGGGCTGAGTTTAGAGAGGGGAAGCTCCGTCCGTGCCTGCACTTCACCACCTCCAGGGAATGCCGGGGCTGCTCTCACTGGAACGGGGCTGCTCCCACAGCGCTCCTGGCCCCGGAGACTCGGGAAAGTCACGGAACAGAACCTGAGATGGGATCGAGAGCAGAAGCTGATAAAGCCTCGCTGCCGGAGCGCGGAGGAAGGGTCACAGAGGGGCTCTGATGGGGAGCAGAGTCAGCTCCTCAAAAACGAGCAGAGAAGCAGCTGTTTAATGATTCACTGCAAGAGCATGGTAGGAAGGATTAACACCTCAGGGTCAGGCAGAAAACGCCCCAAGCACCGTGTTTGCTAAAATGAACCGCGTGGAGCAAAGGACTGAGATGGAACAATGCTGAATTAATCCTGACTTGGTAGTATCTTAGTTAAACATGCCTTTTTGCCCAGAATCAAACAACTCTTTAAATTGGCACTGCCCCAAACTATATCTGAGGGAAAACCAGCTGCATTAAGAATTCCCAATTTGCATCTAATCTTCGTGTAAGGACTCTCACAGAGGGTGCAACAGCCAGGAGCTTATAACTCTCCAAAACTGCAGCTGCACATGGTCCCCTTCTGCAAAGAGGAAACAGAAAATAAAGCCCTGGAGAAAACTCGAAGTGGTTGCAACTGGTGTACAAAAAGTTTTCTTCTAGATGTAAGGCAATTTTCTCTGTAGTGCCAGCCAAGAGTGAGGGATCCACGGAGCACTGAGCTCTGCTGCACCGCCCAGGGTGTGGCTGCTGCCCTCTTGTCTCATCACTTTTTATTCTTTGTGGCAGTTCTGTGCCCTCTCTGTTCCAAAAACGCCTGGATTTATACCCCGCTGCTGCTTCTAGGAGCTGAAAGACAGCTGCCTGAAACACAAGAGCGTATAGCTACTTTATCCCCAAGATGTAACTTCAGAATAATCAAAAATCAAGGTTGATGCTACATAGTCTACACTATTCAGCCATATGGGTTTGACAAAATACTGGAGCAGTTTGACACAATGCCTCTTCTGAGTTTTTCCAGAGCACATTGTGATGCATTTCAGCCTTGACATTCATCTCTTCTAAATTTCTACCCTGTGCTGTAATTTCTTGGATCACAGAAGTGAAATGTTAGTTCTTCTCTAGTTGCTCCTGCTATGAAAAACATCTTGCTAGAAACAGATTTTTTTTCAGATAATCATTTTACAAAATGTACTCACTACAAAACATCTGGACAGGTCAGGACTAAGCTGTTTCCAGCTACAAACCATCAGTCTTCACATCCTCCCACACACCCTGAAGGTGTTGGTGGATCTCTGTTATCTGTTTTGCTGGAGACAGTGGTTCATCCAAGTTGGTGAAGGGCAGAGCATCACCACTTTTTAAATCTGTCAAAAGAAAAGTCTGTCTGTCCCTGAAATCCTCCTGAATAACAACTGGCTATTGCAACTGTGTACTAACTTTTGTCTCAGATAAAAGAAAGTGTTGTCAGAATAGTGGTGATTAAAACACTGCAAGTAATAAAACACATCTCTATCCTATCCACAGTGAGTCCCCTCTTTGTAAGGAGAATTTAAACGAGTAATATTTTAATCCTGTGAAAAAAATTGGGACGACTTATTCATCCTGAATCACGAGAAATTTCATTTTTAGTCAGAAAGCCATTTTCCACTTGTGGAAGCTTGACCAGAAAATGTTGTGCCTGCTTTGTGGGTAGAAGGAAGGTCAGCCAGCAGTGCTGGTCCTGTGGGAATCAATCCAGTGTGAGCCTGGACATCAGTGCTGTCATTGCTGATGCCTTTGTCCTACTCCTCTCTGACAGAGGAGAGTCCAGTCTGGTCTCCCTGGTCCTTGCACCCTGAATTAACAGTTTGTTTATTAACTCTGGGGTGACTTTTCAGCTCCACGGCCCCAGTTTAGCCTCCAGGTTCCCCAGGCTGGGCACCACCTCTGCCCCACGGTGCTCTCTACAAAAGGAAGCACTGACACATCATTTACAGGTATTCCCTGCATTCTTCCCTCATTGATTAGACATTAGTCCCAGTTTGGAATACCTCGTGTTTCAAAAACGTAAGAGAAATTTACTCACCTCAGCAGCTCCTCAGAGCTATGTGAGAAATGCAGACAACTTCAGAGAAACCCCTGCCTAAGAGGAGATTTAACTCACCAAGGTGTGGAATGATAAATGCTCTGTGAAGTTTTGTTTCAAGAGGAGATATTCAGTTCACAGACATTCTCTTTGTAACTATTTCCTAAAATAGACATGGTTTATTTCAACTTCCTTTTGTTTTCTGTTGCTCAGTGATTGGCATTTTTCCTACTCGCATTAGAAGAAGAGGAATTAAGAAGTCAGACTCAAACTTTAATAAAGAAAAACTCTTTGTTTGGACTTGGTATTTTTTATATTTTTCTTGTTACACTTTCCTCTGTTTAACTGAGAACGTTATGTGGAACAAACAAACAGCAATAAGAATGGGATGGTATCCACTTCAAATGCTTCTCCAATTACTGCAGTATTTTAATGGATGAAGCAGGTTTCTAAGCCAGATTTTATGCTCTAAGTTTAAACATATTATTCAATCATAGACTTAGATAGATAACTTGGCTGTTACTCTTTCAAGCACATACTTTAACACAGTGATCTTGCAGTCAGAATTTCTTCTACATATTAAATTCTGCTTTTATTTCATGAGGAGCCTTTCTCAACCAAACAAAACCACTTCAGAGGGAAATAATATGTGCCATGACAGAAAGGATCTGTGCTGCTGTCCTCTGAAAGCTTCCAGGGACACGGACACATTTCCCAACCTGCTGAAGTAAATTCACTTGAATTTACTTCTGTAAATTTGCTTAAGTCATTTCCTTAAGTAAATTCACAGTTGTATGAATTTATATTGTTTGAAATTATTCCATGGAATTCATTGGAGGCACAGCAGGGTGAGAGAGAACAGGTTTGGCCCAGCGCTGCCATGCTCACCCACAGCTGGAATAATCTATTCATCCCTTCCTTAATACTAAACCATCAATTAAAAGCCAAATGAGAAATTATATTCTCAAAGCTGCAGATGTCAGAGGCAAGCAGTCTTCCCATCAAATTCTGAGTGCATCCCCCTCCAGCAGAGCTGCACACATCCCACGCAAGCCCTTACCACCCATCTTCCCCACTGGCAAATGTTCCGTGCATTTCTATCCACAGCACAACTTTGCTCCTAAAGATTACTCACAGGGCTTGGAATCTGGATGTAAGATACACAAAGACTTTTGGGTTGGTTCTGTTGCTCACTGATTAATACCTTTCTTCAGCAAATTCACACTAATAGCAAGTATAAAAAATAAAAAACATGCAAGAAAGGCAGAACAGGTAACTAGATGTATTCCCATTGCCCAGACCTCAAACTACAGCTTTATTAATTCTCTTTACAAACTTTTATCCCTAGTTCTGCTTTCAAACAGTTATTCCAATGACAAATTATACTTTTTCACTGGGAAAACAATATAAATTAAATATGGCAAACAACAAGTTTAATAAAATATTTTATGATGCCAAAACAGATTTTCTGATTGAACAAATTTGCTGATTTCAGAATGTTTTGCTGTTTGAAGGTTTTTAGCATTTGGATTTTCCACATCTGATTTGGAATTTCAAAAGGAATTTTATAAGTCAAGCTAGGAGATAAGCAAAGTGTTTCATTATCAGATAACACTGAAATCAGGTTCTGAAACCAGCTCAGAAAATATAGTTTTGATTTGAAAAATACTGAAGAAATGGTTATTTAGTCCAAGGTGGGAGCAGCTTCTAATTCAAACATACATATTGTCCAGAGGGAAAATAAACAATGAGATAATGAATTTTCTAATCATTCTGGTGAAGAACTTCATTGCACCCCTTAAACTTGAGCCAAACAAACAAGTTCGTCCCAGATAAGAAGACGTAAGAGCCAGCAGGAGATGATTGCTGGAGACACTAAATGAGCAGGGGAAGAGTTCTCTGTCAGTCAAGGGGTGCCACAGCTGTGCTTTGCCCATCTCCTTTCAGGGCTCTGTGCCTGAGAGCAAAATCCACCATGTTTATTATCCCAGCACAGTTTGCTGGACAGAATTCAAGATCATGCTCTCTGTACATTTAGAAACACTTCCCCACGTTAAAACTCAGAACGTTAAAAACAAACATATTTACATGTATTTGTGGACTGATTTCGAACAGCACTGAGCTACTTTTTCAATGCTGTTCTCAGAATGGGATGTTTGCCCATTTCCTGCAAAAATTTTAAAAAATAAACTTAGAAAAATAAACCTAAACACATACACACAACAAAACCTGCATCACAAACCAAACCCGAGTCCCACCTGAGCAGGTGTCAGCCTGATTAGTATGACCTGAACATTCCACACAGTGGAAGCAGCTGCAGGAATACCACGGTAGATAAGAGCTGGCTGCCTGTGATTGCATTGGTAATTAGCCAGAAGAGCTCTGTCAGAGAAACCAGCCGCTCTTCTAACACGAAACACAAAGCACAGGCTGGTCTAGGTGGAGCCTGAAGCTCCCAATCCACCTGTATCTGCTACACAGGATACAATTAGACATGTTCGTATCACATTCTCAGGGATTCTGCTGGCTAAAACAAAGAAAGATGCCTGATAAATGTTAGATTTTATCTGTATCCCAGATGTGATCCCAGTCATCTTCACAGTGAAAAGGAAAAAAACCACAGGTTTTTTACAGCCTCCCAGTAAATCATCATAACTACAGCATGAGGAGGAACCTGGGTAAATAAAGCAAAGTGCATTTTGTAAATGATCTACACTAAATCCACTCTTCACAAGTGCCCACCTCTAAGAGGCCTCTCGGGGTATTTAGGAGTCCCGAGTTTGAAAAACTGTCAGCAAAACAACACACTTCACTCCTGGGCCTTAGGGATTCTTCATGTTTTCTGTAGCTTACTCCATCTTTATCAAAAGCCCGGCAGAAAGAAAATAAACTGGCTTGAAAACAGCTTTAAAAGGAAAATATGATAAAATATTCAGAAGAACATCTAAGAGATGTATTCTAGGAAATGTTTAAGAATTTAAATCTCTCCTTGCCGTTCCTGTTCAATGCTGTAAGTGGGTCAGAGATGCTGCAGTGCCTCCTCCCAGCACCTCAGAGTCTGAGCTCTTCTCCATTCCACTGGCAAGACAAAGAGACTCCTCTTTCTCCAGAGCAAACAAAATCAGCTATTTTCCCAGTTTCTTGACGGCATATGTTAATTTGGGGAAATTGAAACACGGTACCAAAATTCATCAGTTTTATTCAAACTTTTCTCTGAGTTTCCTCAGATTGTTGTATTTTTTGGCTCTTATTTCTCAGATTCAGAGTCCTCTGCTCTCTAGAAAGGGCAGTTCAGACCAGAACAGGGATTGGAGGCATCAAAACCCCTCAGTTATCTCAGTGTGGACTATGATCAAAAGCAAAAACCAAAAGAGAATTCTTGGTTTTGACCACTCCAGGGAGAAACCAGCATTTCATCCCAGCCTGCTGCAGACTGCACAGACACACCCATGGAACACAGAAACAAAAGGTCTCAAGCTGCACCTGTCACTTCACCTTCTTCTCCAACACGAGCACTTATCAGCCTCTTGCACTGATGAATATAGAAGTCATAATGGTGGGGAAAACATAATATTGTAGCCACAAATGGCATCTGAAGTGCTACTAAAAATGCCCACAAAAATCATGAGAGAAATACAAAGAAATCATCCCAGGCACCGAAGTTTTGTGCGGCCCAAACCAGCGGTTCTCATTTCGCTTACCAATTTGTGGGCGAGCTGGATGGTGATGAGAGGAGATCCTGACAGATTGTAGGACAGCTTGGGTAGAGGTTCCACTTTGACGGAGATAAGATAACTGCTTGCTGAGATCATATAACCTTTGTAGGCAGCAGCTTCAGCAATCCTTGGAAAGAAGTAAATATATTAAGGATGAAAAGTAACAACTGTTTTTTTTTAGTTCATACACAACACCCACACCAAAGGGACACAGGACCTCCTTTTTCCATTCAAGCCAATTAATTTGTCTAGGGCAGTGAGGTCTGGCCACAAAAGGTCCCACAGGACTAGAAGCCATATCTATAAAGCACAGGGACACCTGGAAACTTGATATCAAAGGTCCTCCTTCACTCTGTTCCTCTTTGCAAAGGTATACAAGCCTTGCTGAAAGTGTTTGAGGTAATTAGAGAGAATCCTACAAAGGCATCTAAAAATGCCCTGAGTAAAGTGAGGAGGAAACTTGCAGGGGGTTTCAGGCTGGCTGATGGTACAGATGTATCAGTGTGTAAGACACACAGACAAAACCTACATAAACATATACACAGGAATGTATTTAGAAGCAATTTATAGCTTTACCTTGAAAAATAGATTATGTGCAGTTAGATTTGTTGGAGGGAAAGACAGGTCTCAATACAAAGAGCTGAACTTGACTAAATATCTGATTAGTCCTGGAAATGCATTTATTCTAGGGCAGAGTAATTTTGTGGTACATAAGAACCCATATTTTAAGGTAAAACTTAGGAGGCTGGCATTTTCACACATTTAAGAGTAACTGAGACCCATGTGACTTCAGGGTAAAATTTTTTATGCTATCAGTAACAAACTGTGCAGGATTAAAGGACTGCTGTCCTCTGCCTCTTGAGCATGAGGATGAATGGGTTTTACTATGAGAAATTTGAGCCTTGGTGAATTAACCACCAGCTTGGGTTTCCAAACATAGCCCAGCACTGGAAAGCTCCAGTTTGAAACCAAATGAAAAACCACCTTATTTACATCCACCACCTGCTTCAGTGGTTTCTTATTTTTATTCCAAAAAAAAAAAAAAAAAAAAAAAAGGAAAGAAAAAATCATGTCAGACATTCAAATAACTGCACTCGGCTCCTTGGCAGGGTCACATAGAACAGAACTCATTTAGCACAACCCCTTAGTTCTGACCTTAAAACACCCATCGGTATCAGAGATTGCTTCTGCTCCCAGTAAGTGGCATGTGAAAGGAACTTGTTCATCTGAAGGCAGAATTTGCTACTCTGATATGAAAAATCTAAGTTTGGAGAAGGAACTCGCAAAGTTAAAATCATCATCTGACATTTTGAGATTTCTCTTACACAGATTAAGAGCATGGACGTTTTTCCACACCCTTTATCTGCTTGTTTTAACTTTAGAGACCTTGGTGAATTTTGAAGTGTGAAAAATCCTCATCACAAGCAGAGAACGTGTCTCTGTGCATGCACAAGCCTTTCTTCACCTTGGCCTGCGTGTCAGGTCCACTTTTACACCAACTCTGTGTGAACGGCAGCAGAACTGGGCTCAAAACATTTCTGTGTTTCATTTTTTTTGGGTAAAGAATCTAAAGTTGCTCCCCTTAGAAACTGATATTTATGTAGTCTGAAAATAGAAGTCATCTGTATGTAGAGCACAAAAGCGCCAAGGGTTTTGGTTTTGGTTTTCCACCACAAAAAAACCCAAAAGGACAGGTTTCAAATTACAGGTGTTTAAGCAGCCCAGTGCTAGAAGGAACACAAAAGAAATTCTTTAAAACAAGCTACTCTGAGAAGAAGTTGTTATTCTTCTGAAAAGTAAGCAAAAAAGTTAAAATAGTAGAGCACAAAAAAGAAAAGCAAGCAGAAGAGAAGTGCATACCTATTTTTAAAACGTCTTTGAGTACCTGGGGTTTGATTCCACAGAGGAAAAATCGCTAAGGCAGCATTCCCTGTATTACTACTTTTTTAGATGCTGTTTTGGACAGACCTGAATCTACAGTTTTATAGACATGATTCTGTAGTGCATTACATACTGCAAACATTTCAAGCAGTTTGAATTAATTATAGAAATCTAGGAAACATTTCTTCTCCCGTGTCCTTGTGTTTCTCTTTCACATTGTGACAGGGCAGACCCTTCCTTCCCAAAATGAGTGCTAAAAACACACACAGCTCAGGGGAACAGGAATGGATCTTCAGGTTCTCCTGTCCCACAGATTTCAGGGAAGGTACTCAAAGATGACACTTCTGTTTCATTTGCTGTGTTAGAGCCCCAGGATCTGTGACAATGCATTAAACACAGTGCTTTGACACGCAGCATCTTTAATCTGTGTTTGCTGAACTTTGACCTAAGTCAGGATCATTTTAATTCTCTTTCCTCCATTGAAAAATTGAGATTATATCTTATTACCTTAATAAATTGCATTGATCCTCCTCTTTGAAAAACATAAGCTCTCATAAGTTACTGCCTCTATTTCTTCATGTCAGTACGAAATACTGCACACTGCTGCCACAGCTCCCTCTCAGTCCTCTGCTAAGTGTCCTTTCCTTGAGAGAGCAGGGCAAACAACAGCACAGCTTGCTATTGATTTAGAAATGTCATTTAGTAATCGCTGTGTGATTATCTCAGCGTGATCAATCTGCATTGTGATCCAATCTGGATCAGTCGAGAAGGGGTTCTTCAGCCTGAAGTTCACAGAGGAGTTTCCATGATCTCCCAAGGAACTGTAGGCAAGGAGAGGGAGGCACTCCCTGGCACTCATGGGAGCTGAGATGCTGCACCTTTCCCGCTGGCAGAATCAACCCAGCAAAAAGCCCAAGTGGCAAAGACTGGAAGTGTAAACTGATCCACACACCCCAGTGAAAATCGAATGAAAACACAGCCATATACTTGCTTAAAAGGAAAGTGTAGTGATTTGCATGAATGGCCTTGCAAAAATCCCCTGGGGAGCTGTACTGCAGAGGGTTATACAGCTCCGCATTTACTTTATCTTACCTGCTAATGATTTCACTGAGGTAGTACATAAAACAAAAGGTCTTTAAAGAATTGCCTGGTCTCCTGTTATAAAATCATCTTATGGGTTTCCAGGATTAGGATTCAGATTTTGTCTAGAGAGGGATGTTATGTTTTCTTACTTGTTTCATTTAAGTGCAAGCTTTGTCTTTATCTGTGCCAGGAGAAAAGATGCAATCTCCTTTTATGAGACAGATTAAAACTATGACATTCTAGTACCAGATCTGATGAATGGAAGGAGAAGACAAAGAAAGACAAACATGTCGCTATGGGAATCTATTTTATCACAACCTGAAATAAAACACGTAATGTAAACTTTAATCTCTCTCTAGTTAATGACTACACGCCCTCAACACTGCAGAACCAGGATTATGGCTCGTAATTTGTTTACAGCTGATAGTGATATACCTTTAAACAGTCCTGTCACTAAGGTAATGAGCAAGCTGTTACCTCCTGAGAGCTCTGAGATACTTACTTGGTGTCCATAGGGTCGATGTTATGAAAGAAATAATGCATGTTATGGTAAAGCAGGCTGACGATGGTAATCCAGGCTGTGGAGAGGGAACAGGGGTCATTCCTCAGAGCAACGGTTCTAAGCAAGAGAACTTCTCTCCTAGCCTGAAGCTCCGACTTAAGAGCCCTGAGTTACACAGACCTTCACATCTTTGCTTTAGCAGAGTTCTGATTGTTCTTTCAAGTGAAAAAAGTGTGACCATATTGTACAGCACAGACACCAAAAGTAAAATAGAAGGATCCCTGGTCTGCACACCTGTACCTCCAAAATCAGCTGGTAAAGCCATCAATTATAACACACCCCCCCCCCCTTGCCAGCACCAGAAAGGGTGGCAGGACACAGCAGTGACTCCCTGGGAGCTACAAGGGTCTAAAGGCCACCCCCCACCACCTCCACTAGCTGGCAGCTTGTGAAACTCCAGCCAGGCAATCAGCCCAAACATTCTGTTTGCTGCCCACATTCCGAGTAATTCTGGGCTCTCCAGCATCTGAGTGAAGACACAGACATGTATTTTCTAAGAGCGAGTCACACAGATGTCTTTTACTATCCCTTTTGCTGGGTTCCAAGTATTTGTAGTGTCAGCTGTTTAAGGTGAAATAACAGATTTTTTAGGTTAGCTCATCTGGACAGTGTGGAAGTGTGGCCTGAAGGCTGAAATTGCTCAGAAGTGAGCTTTAGCTGGAAAAGAGTAAAACATTTAATGCACTGGATCATTCAGGATACAAAGCATGACAATGTTCTGAAGGAAAAAAAAGAAAATCTGCACGGTGAGAAACCATATAAGTGGGAAAGGAAAAAAGTCCTCTCACATGCTATTTTTGGCATTACAAGTTGGTTTGCAATTATAGTTATTCAAACCTGGGAGGACTTGCAGTCTCCAGTCAGAGCCCCTGCCAGTGCAAAGAAACAAAGCTGTCACCACAGATCAGGCAGACAGTTCAGTAAATATCAGAGAATTTCTCACTACGGGTTATTTTCAGCTAACTTTGCACTTTATGAAAGAGGGACCGACCATCCCTCAGCAGAGGTGACTGCAGAAAGGCCTCTGGGTGAGCAAATTCTGTGGGTTGGAATTTAGGGCACGTAAGTCAGATTTTCAAAGATTTGAGGATGAAGGTTGATGCTTTTGTAAACGGGTTCCTTCAGTCTCTGAGTAAAGCATAGATAATTAACTTCAAACATTGTTATTTTAGAGTCTTGACTAAAGCTGCAGGTTTTAGCCATACTTCTTTTTGAGATTTAAAAATTTTAGCATAGTTGTGGATTTCTGAGTTCTGCCTTTTTGCCATGAGTGCATTCTACATCTTCATTCTGTTCCTGTAGCTGCTATTGCTTAAACCTGTCATTTTATAGTTTAATTTTATACAGAAGACCAATTTTGAATGAAGGGATAGGTAATACCTCATCTGACATCACAGAATTTCTTAAAAATAACCAGTTCAGATAATTAAAAAAAAAAAAATTACAAAACGATGGCTTCTCTGATGTAAAAATGTGTCAAAATTAAATGGCTTCAGTCTCTGTTGCCCAGCTCTATTATTCAATATTAATTCACCTAATTTGCAAGCTCTACCACATTAATTGCTCGTTAGTATGATAGGACCACTGCTGCTACCTTAGACTCTGTACAACCCACAGGGATCAAATCAGTTACTCGGGAAAATAAAGTGAACCAAAACCTGTTCTAAAGCAAAATCATTTTAGGATTCCCTGAGCACACGAGTCCACTTCTTTCTTTAATTTTTTCCTTACCTTTTCCAGCAAAAGCTTCACTGGGAATGGAAATATAACTCTGTCCTCGAGATGGAAATCGATAGTGGGAACTGTTCAGGGTCTGAGGATGCATTTTGACCACAGCGTAATCTGTGTGATAACCCAAACAAAAATATCATCAAATCAATAGCCTCTCAGTCTACATGACTGTTTAACCAGACTGCCCTAATAGCTATTGCAACTCTTGGATTTAAAACCTAGATGTTTGCAGAAAATATGGTAAATTCCCCAAGTCCAGAATTGCCTCTTATACCTCAGTCCTTTATGGCAGAGGAGGTGGCATGAGCACAGTTAATGTGCCATGGATCACTTCACCCAGGCTCAGAGACTGAGCTTGCCAGGGCAAGCAAAACAGATTAACAGCACCCTTGCACTGACATTTGCAGGCATTATTGCAGTCCTGCATTTGAGAATCCCGGTGTCCAAGAGAATACTCGCAGTGATGAATGGTCCTGGTGACTGCTCACGTTATTCAGCCCTCACAAGGGGTCTCCACAAGGCACAGCAGGCAGCCAGAGCAGATGAAATACCTTTGATGCCTGTAGCATCCAAAGATGCAGATGAAATTAGGGTGCTAGGATGCTAAGCAGCAGTGAAATAAAATTCTCTGAAAAGGTCAAAACTATTCCTATTATTTTCAGGTTCCTGCAAACTCCTTGCAAAGACTAAGGCTTTATAGCACCCAAACTTCCACATGCTATACATAAGCTCAGGCCCTTTATTAGCATAGCATTACTCGATTCTTCACACATAATTCTTATTTTGAATTCCTCCCCAAATGACCTCTGGGCAGCTCAAGCACAGTCAGAGCCGATTATCTCCAGCCTGACTGCACGGTCATCTCCCTGCAAACAAAACTCAGCTTTGCATTCAAAAGAGGAAAATGGTGTGTTTTGATTTCCTCCTCGGTGTTGGCAAAGGAGAAGCTGCAAGCACAGAGCATTCAGGACACCCAGGCAGTGCAGAGGGAACAGCTCTGCCAAGCCCCACCTGCCACAGATGAGGAGCCCTCGACAGTCAGAGGCAGCGAGTTTTCATCCAGGTTGCGGGACATGTGAGCCATCACCGTGTCGATGGTGTGGATCAAGCTGCTGAACACCAGAGGGGCCTGGGGAGGGAGAGACACCAGGGTTTGAACCAAGGAACTGCTCTGCTCAACGCCAAGTGAGAGGTGCCACAGTAAACCCCTGCTCGAAGTCAGGCGGGGCCTTTCCGCACCCAGCGGACAAAGCGCTACACAAAGCGATGCCACCCAGAGCGTAACTCCACCAAACACTGGGTTTTATAGAAGGGCTCCAAATGACTGCTGCTCCCATCAGCATCTGACAGTCGATCAAACCCAGGGTTCAGCGAAATGAGGCCAAGAACTGTGCAGGACTTTTTGACAATATATCAAGATTGGTACCAGGTCTCTCCTGGAACACAAGCCAGGACACCACTTTGTTGCTGGCAGTTCCGAGCTTCCCCTCCCCGAGACAAGCCAGGACTTGCCTCTGCCACGTGCTCTGAACCCCTTCGCTCCAAGAGCGGGCAAAACCAAATGTAACTCAGACTCTTTAGCAGTGTCTGACTGGCCGCTCACCCTGGGTCTGCCCCCAGTCCTCCCCTTTCCCCTTCTCCGAATAAAAGAAAGGACCAAGGTGGGGGCCGCCCTCTTTGGCTCCGCAACTCTTTCCACCAACATCTGTGTGCTTCTGTTTCTTTTTGAAAGCTTCTAATTGCAGGAAATTAGGCAAGCTGGGAGCTATATTTCTCCCTCTTTGCTTCTGCAAAGCAAAGATCTGCGCTACCATTTTGCCGCTTTTAGAGCTACTGAAATGCCAGATTGCCCGTGCTACCTCTCTAGGCTGCCCAAGGCTTTCTAAGGCATTGAACTACTAGCCCAGCCGGTAAAAGCTGTAAGTATATTTCTGCACTACCTGGCCTTTCTTTCATCTTTATTCAAATGCTCCTCACTATAAAAGCTACTTTAACCCTCCAGGCTGAAAACTGATTCATAAAATCTCAGAGTTAATGCACGTTTCAGTGAAAAGGAAATCTATTTTATCTGAAATCCATTTACACCAGAGATGATCAAGGACTTTACGCTAAGAACTTAAATCAATTAGACATAATTTTGTTTTAAAAGCATTTTAGGCTTCAGTGACACCTCCCTATGCTTTAGCTTCTCCTTCTCTCAGTTTAAAAGCTCTCTCTTCTGAAATCTGTGCTCTCTTAAGATTCAAGCAAAAAGCTCAGGACATTTCTGGATTCACCCTGCAGGTATTTCATCAGTGAGAGATGATAAAATAAGTCATAGCGCCGAAGAGTCCCAGCAAGCACAATAATAGAGACACCTGGTTCCGTTCTCATCCGTGTGAATTCATGCAACCAATGTAAAGTGAATTCACATAACCAACGTAAACCACAAATCTAAGCCCACTTGTCTTACCTCTGGTCCATCAATCCAGTTGGACAGTAACATAAAGTCTTCAACAGCTTTTAAAAATGCCTAAAAGACAAATAAAACTTGATTATTCATTAATCAGCTACATCTCCTGGCAAGGATCCAAGGCAGATCTTTGTTGGGATTTTTTGTTTATGTTAAGATGACATAGGTTTATGTTAAGATGACAAGCCTACTTCCACTCCAGTCCCAAATTCATCTCTACCTGCCAGCATTCTCACCATGTTCTGCATGGTGATTTTTCAAAGTAACAATTATTTTAATAGAAGTCCCACCACTGTGTAACTCCCAAGTGCAGTCATTACACTGCAGCTGAGCTAACACTGGGACTGAGACCAATGTGAACTTACCCTCCCATTTTATCTAAACTCACACGACATCAGCACAATCATATAAGGGTTTGGGTTGGAAAGGGACCTTAAAAATCATCTCGTTCCAGCCCCTCTTCTGTGGGCAGGGACACCCTCCACTATCCCAAGGCTGCTCCAAGCCCTGTTCAACCTGGCCTTGGACACTTCCAGGGTTGGGACACGCACTGCCCGAGTGCTGAGCACAACACAGCCCCAGTTCTGGGGAGTCCTGCTGGTGTGGACACACAGAAGGAGAAAAGGGAGCATAGAAAATTGCACTGAACATTAAAAGAAAAAAACCCACGTTTCCTGCTTAAACTCATCTACTAAAATGCCTTCAGGGAATGAATATAGTGAAGTTCCACTGTGAAATGTGGAAGACACCACATGACAAAACCCAAGTCAGATTTGTCAGAAGCAGTTCATTACAAATGTGAGTCAGTAATCAGAAAGTTTATTGCATATCACTTAAATCAAATTTCCTTGTGCTGTGAGGCATATGACAATCAGGCAGAGATAACTTCAGAGAAAATCACATGCATGCTCGGTGCCTGTCTTTCAGGGAATTAGCTGCAGACAATACAAAGCCTAACCATCAATCAGACAAATGACAGAGTCGGTGTGTATGATCAGGGCTCTCTTGTATTTGCTTCCCAAAATAGCTCTGCTAAAGATAATCACATTTCTGTCTGCAAATCACTTTCATGGCACACAAAGCAGCATCAGACAGCATGAATGAGCAACCAAACAGCAACTTAAATGATGTGGGAAACAGGTATGGTGTCTGGCAGGATGATGTTCCATTTTCAATTTAGAGCCCACACAAAATTTTCAGTAAAACAAAGGAAACAACGTATTAAAGCTTTTTAGAAGGGCTTTTGCTACATATTAAACTGTGATCCGTGAAATCCAAGCTTTAGAGTTTGCAAACACTAAGCTTTTAACACAAACTCTCAATTGCTGTCCCTGTCATTTTCAGAAGCATTTATTTATATTTTTTGTCTGAGTAAAGCGTCCTTGTCACTCTGGAATTACCCGCAGGCTTAAAGGAACAATCACAGCGAGGCCAGAGCTGATTACTGTAATAATGGCTTCAGCCTGCTGAAATCAGGGAATCAGATGCCCATCACTCTACAGCAGGCTGACTTTATGTTAGCGGGACAGGACCCCTTGTTCTCAGCTCAGACTGCAGAAAACACCTTCTTGCTGTTTCCCCTGGGAGGATTAGCTTGAATAAACTAAATTACTTGAACCCATTTCAGTGGAGATTTGTAATCTGTGGGCACAGGGGGCGAGTCCAGTGTCCCCCTCCAGCGCAGCGAGGCAGAGCAGGGTGCGTGTCCCGAGGGAATGATGGGTGGCTTTGCAGAAGAGAAGTCAGAGGAGAGGCAAGACTTGCTCCCTGCTTACTACAGGAGCCATAAATGCCAACAGGCAGCAGTAGTCATTAACTTTTTGAGCCTCCAGTGTGGGTGTGACTCTCAAAGGTCAGAAGCCACACTTGGGGCAGTTACCTGGGGCCTGATGGACGCAGCCACGCTCAGAGGGCTCCCTGCATCCCCGTTTGCCATCAGCTCATGCAAACACCCATTCTGCTGCTTCCCTGCTCTGATTACAGTGTTCTGTTTTTATGTTCTGCACCTTTCAAACTCTGCTGCATTTTGGATCAGCAGGGCCATTGCAGAAAAATGCTGATTTTTTTTTCCACAATTACATATTCACCATTTGACACTCTTAAAGCTGAAAAAAAATTACCAAATTATTTTTTTCCCCTCTGTTTCCTGCTCAGCTAAATGATTGTTTTTGATGTGTGGTCATGGTTCCAGGTAGTTATAGTCTATAAAATCACAGAATTGTTTAAGTTGGAAAAGACCTCTAAGACCACCAAGTCCAACCATTAACCCAGCACTGCCAAGGCCACCACTAAATCATGTCCTCAGGTGCCACATCTACACATCCTTTAAATATTTCCAGGGATAGTGACTCCACACTTCCCTGGGCAGGCTGTTCCAGTGCTTGACAACCCTTTCAGGGAAGAATTTTTCCTTAAGATCCAATTTAAGTCTCCCCTGGCACCACTTGAGGCCATTTCTTCTTGTCCTTGGTATTTGGGAGAAGAGATCTAGCCCCTCTATGTCTTCCATGTAGTGAGAGGTCCAAAGGCATTAAATAATATTTCCAAGGACTAGTGAGACCTTTAAACTTTTTTCTCTGGTTGTCACTCAACTTCTGCTACTCCCTAAAGCAGCCACTGCTTTTTTCATGGGTATTTTCTGCAGTGAGCAAAAACTTTCAAAGCTGCACTCAATATTCCAGGTTCTGGAGAAACATCAGAGTCACCTGGGAGCCCATCCTTACCTCAGTCAGGCTCAGGGCAGTGTTTTCTGACAAGGATTTGTTGGGCAAGCTGAAGGACACGTTCTGCAGGTACCCCAGCATGGTGCTGGGGGAGTAGGAGCTGCCCCTCTCCTGGCTCAGGTCGGTGATGATGGGGTGGTAAGCGTTGGTGGGGAGCTGCAGCAGAGACACAAGGCAGCACAGTTACCCTGCGTGGGATCAGCACTCAGGGCTGGACCCCAGCCGGGAGCTTGGGGCACAGCACACGCCAGGGAGGGGAGGGAGTGGAGGGGAGGGAGGGAGGAGGATCTGTGGCCACGTAATATTCACATTCTGACACTATGGAAAAGAGTTCTGAGCACTGTCCTACCACAGGGTTTGTAGTGGTTGTCATCAGAGACCACGGAAGTGTCGAAGGAAGCAAAACCTGCACACCTGGGGAAATACAAACACAAAGGAGAGCGCTAACAAACCTGAATGTTTTATATCAGACATATTTATATATATTTGCACTTCAGGCTGAATCATTTCTAACTGAAAGCAGCAGATTTGCTGTTTGAGCATGTTACAGATAATCTCTTTGAGGTGCTTGCAGGCTGGTATCAAGCACAGCAAGGCTGCTGTTCATCAGCCAGGCTTTGCTAACGAGTGTCCCCCACTTGCACTGCATCCACTGAAAATTACCATATGAGCATATCATAAATTACTTGTCAAGACAGAAAGAATAAACCTGATTTTGGACAGCTTCCAGTTGCTCCATTTTAAAAATATTGATTCCTTTCTGTGCAAAGTGATTTATTAGTCATTTGCGACAGAGAAATAAAATTTTCTTCTAATCTACATCTTACTAGTTATTATTTGCCAGGAGTGTGGGATTTCAGTGCCACCCAATGTTAGCTGCATACACAGGACACGTTTCTCTCGCAGATCCAAAAGGAACATGATTATCCATTCAATTAAAAAACATTCTGTCCTATTAAGTTTCTTATGTCAAAGCACATCACCCCTCTTCAACCCTGCTGTAAATCCTCCAAAATCAATCAATAGATATAAAAACCTTTCTTTACTACATTGATTACTATTGTAATACCCATTGCTTCCTCTAAGAATGTTCTGATTTCATACATTAAGTGGGAAATTTTATAAAATCTGATCAGTCTTTGAGGAGAAAAGCCAAAGATTAAACTTCCCCATTTCTCAAGTGCTCCAAAACACCTGATCATGTTAAAATAATGTTGGCTTGGAATTCTTCTGACTAACTAAAAAGAATATATACCTGGCATCCCTTTACATTTTAATTCCTAAGTCCCTAGAAAATACACATCAAGCTTCACTTTGAATTAAGAGTCTATAAATTTATTTTTCACAGCATTCTGATAGTTCCACATGACACTGAAAAATCTGTGAACTAGGAGTTTAGGGAAAAAGCCCATCAACACAACAATTAATGCCATGCAAATTGCAGTAAACTCACAGAAGCTCATGGCATGAACATCTCAATGTGTAAACCAAGGAGTTTGCTGCACAGCCTCCTAAAAACCAGCAGGGATTAAAGGTGGGATGCAGGAAAAATTCTGTACAACTGTTAAAAAATTTGGACTTCAGCAGAATCTGGACTTCAGCCCAAAACTTTCTGCAGGGCTTCAGAAGGGAGCTAAAAAAACATTAATGTCCAGCAGTCAGAGATTTTGAGCCCCACTAAGACCTTCCCAAACCAAAGTAGAGGAAAGGAGTAGAAACTGGAGCCCTGAACAGGACTTGCTTCTGTGGAAAGGGCTTTCCATGATGCCCTGATTTGTCAGAGGGGAGATGGGAGGATGGAGGGATCAGAGGGTGAGTGCTGGGAGTTCACAAGAATTCAGGGGGTTAAAAAAAGAGTTCTCCCTGTATTTATTTAAGCCATACTTCCCTGACAGTGGAACAGGGCACACAAATTGATGAATTGGGGACATCTGAAAATCTGCTGCTCTTGAGTTTAGCAACACAACATTCTTCTTTAGTACATTAATCAAAGAGTGTGATTAATGGTAGCTTTGGGCTGGACAGTGTTATAGTAACCCTCAATTGTTGTGAAAGATACAGCAGCCAAATACAAAAGCATTTTTTCCACCATGACCGGGGCATTATAAACTTTTTAAAGATTTTAAAGCCATTTCCTGCATCAAATGACTACCAAATGAATACTACCCCAATCAGAAGTTTTGAAGACTTTCATGGGAATAATTTCTTAAAATAAAAAGGGTTTAATATAAAAAACTTAGCAAAACTTATTTTATTTGCCACAATTTTTGTGGCAAATCAAATCGATTGCTTCATTATATACCCATAGGTGAAAGGTTTTCTATTGTGCCGACTTCAATTGTACACAAGCTAGTTTATCCTTTAATTTTTTATAAAATGTATTTTGTACATATTTGATTAGTGTAATCAAACCTGGAAGTCACAAACACAGACATCCTCATTTCCAGGCATGCATCAGAAGTTCTATTACATTTCAGCTGATCTCTCCTTTTGGTTCACAAGCAAACGTGAGTTATTAAGTCTCTATCACTTCAGGTGAGGAGCTAGAACCCAAGGAAAGAGGACTGCACATCCAAAGACAGCTGAGTGTTCCAGTGACATTCATCCCTGACTTTTTCTGCCTCTACAAGCTCTATCCAATAGCAAAGAGATGTAAAACAAACACAAGTCCTGCACACTGAATGCTTCAAAGTCAGCATCCTGGCAGCTGATGGGCTGCAGCAGTGCTCCTACTCACCAATGGCAGCTGTAAAGTACTGCTCAATCTCGTGCGGGGTCAGGGCCCTTTCCCAGATGACGAATTCATCGAACGCCCCGTTCACGTAACGCTTGGTCTGATCCCCCTCTGTCCCAGTCAGGAGATTCGCGCCGGGGTCTCCGTAATCGTAGAAAACTTTCCCGTCTGGATCAGTGCTGTTCAGAGTCCCATTGACATAGACCTTCAGTCCTTCTCTTGACTTCCAAGTAAAGAGAATATGAGTCCAATAAGGACCTGCAAAGCATTAAAAGTCACAGCAAAATCCATGAATCAATTCCATTCAGAGCCTTTCTCCTGCTGGATGTGGTTTTGCTGACTTTTGCAATGCCATGGAGCTGCTTAGGAAGTGCTCAGAGTGAATTATTGAATGCTGATCCCGTGTATATCAATCTTTACCCCCCTGGGGAAGCCCATGCCTTGGCAGGATGCCCGTCAGCTTTTGTCTGAACCTGAGCTCACTGCAGCTCCATAAATTACGCCTGCTGAGTGTTACTGGCCAAGATTTGAGGTCTCTTCAGTACTGCCTCAAAACTCAGCTCAGCAAGAGCGGCACAAAGACTGCAAGAGCTGGAGAACAAGCAAATAAACTGCTCAAAAGTTGTCACAGTTCCTTTGTTATGTTCGAGAGGCAGAAAACATAATATTAATTTTCATTTGGATTGGATAGTCCACAAACTGTGAATTTTTCTTGACATTTAGCAGCTTTTCTCTTAAAATAAGATTTCTAAACTGATTCATTAAGCTTTATAAAACTGCTACCATGAGTCATACTTTAACAATGGATAGGTAGGCAAATTAGGGCAAGAAAATATTTATGGAATGCCATTAGCATTACTAGAAGACCAGAATTTGTTCTGGTCAGTAGATATTACTGCTCCCAACAACACACAGTTTGGATAGAAGCAGTGAGATACGTGATACACCAAAATGTTTGTTAATACTATGGCTTGGCATAGAAAACCTGACACTCCACAGAAAACAGGATTATGAAAGCACCAAACAGCCAGTTAGAGAGTTACCAAATAAAGCCTTAATTTAGCAGGCAGCAGAGAACAGCCCACCAGCTTCAGAATACACTGGGAGCTGTCAGGGATTAATCTGCATTCTTTGCTCATGTTTCCATCTAAACACGCATGGACACACTGATGTCAATAAGGACTCCACTCCAGAAACCACTGCAAGCTGGATCCAAGGGCTGCTGCTGAATGGCAAATGTTCCATAGGACAGTACTGCTGCTTTTCAGTGTGCACTTTATCACTCCCTCCCCACACCAAGAGAATTCTTAAGCACAGAGGTCTGTGGCTATTTTTATATACCCACTTTTCTTTCCTGAAGTTGTGCTCTTGTCACTACCTCTGACTGCAAGAATAAAGTGAAATGTAACAAAGAAACTGGGGTTTTTTTAAATATGTAAACTTTACCTGGTGGACTAAAGCTTGCTTTCCACTTCATCATTGCATTCCCACGGGTGTAAAATTCCACAGAGCCTTCACCTTCGTTTGAACAGATTTTGAAACCACTGGAAATTACTCGTCCACCAGAGGCAGGGAGAAGTTTAGCCTGCTGGTCTTGAGTCTTCCAGAAAAAGGAGAATGTTACTCCTGATGAAAGCAAGGGAGAGGAGACTTTAATGAGAAAAATGAGTGCAATTAAAAATTTCCAATATGTAGAACACAGACAGCGGGAATGCTTCTGAGGAGAGATCATCGGATGGCATAAACCAGGACAGCATTTTTAAAATCAACAATGCTCTAGCAGTTAAAGCCAAATAAACATCTCTCCCTTAGTTTTCCTATTGTACTACCCTGTAGCCACAAGAAAACTGGAACTCAGCCCTTATGTGTACTTTGGATCAGGAAATTCTGAAACTACAAATAAAAAATTAAACGCACGATAAACACACATCTTCTACTTTTTACAGGGATGCTTTTTAAAATATTTTTTTATTTCAACTTCACATATGTTGACTAGACACAGCTTCTGTGAAGAGTTCAAACCAATGAATAGAGAACATTCTCTTGCATCTTTCACAAATGTTTCTTTTGACTGAAAATGCCACTTCAATGAGCCCGAAAGTGCTTACAGAAAACCATTGTTTAAAGATTGCTTGGGAAGGAGCAAAGTGGGGGAAGAATGTCTCAACATTTCAAAAGCAAGAAGAATTTGTTTTCTCAAGTGAAAATAATAGTCCTGAAATGTTACAAAATTCAGCCTTAGAAGAAACACCGGGATTTTTGTGTCATGGGTTGTTGCATTTCATCTGGAAAGATCCCAACGCCCTTTCAGGACACATTCCCTGGTTGAGTGTGCTTGACACCAGCTTCACACAAACACAACAAACACATCAAGGGATGGTTAAACAACAGCAGCTGGAATAAAATTACACCTTACCCTTGGACAGGTGCATTTGATTTGAAAAAAACACAGCCACGCTCTTCAGACAAAAGGGTGTTGGCTTTTTTCTTTTTTTTGGCTTATATTAATACCCACTACAGTGACTCAGTGTTTATTGTTTATATGATTTCTTCTCCTCACATTTTATCTACTGAACATTGCAGTGTTTTATGCCTTTAATGTTCTTGTTTGTGAGATACTGGAATTGCTCTGGTACTATAAAAATTATTTATTCTGATTGTTATGTTATACTATAGATGTTGAAAAAATGTGACTTCCTGATGATTTTTATTTCCCAGTGGCACGAAAAAAAGTATGAAAAGATACAGCACGTATCACGAAATACACCTGCAGTAGGATACTGAATTCCTTTTTCTAACACTCTCGGGTAGCAGCTGCTCTCAGAGTGTCTCCTACTTGCTTACGAAGTTCACAAGCAGCTTTTGCTTCAGCAGCTCAAACAAAAGATCCTATTTCAAGCTATGTTACCCATCTGAAGGATGGCCTGAATCAATGAAAGCAAGAAAATTCAATATTAACAATGCTGCTCAAGTTTAGGGACTGCTGGAGTTCGTAGAGAGCCCCCATTCTCTATGGAACCTTCCATTTCTGTGGAATTTCAAATCCCTAGTGAATGCCCTGTGTTAGTGACCGGGCAAACGTTTGTTTGGAATGTCTCACGCAGTTTTAATCATCCTCTGTAACTAACACTTGTCGAACCCGGCGTTTTGTGATCCTAACCCAATGGAGAGGGAAGAGAAACAGAATGAAGAGATTTAAGCATCTATGAGGAAAAATGGATTCCATAACTCCAGAGTCCTAAAAATTTTCTTAACTCTAGAGAGAAATCTAAAAACCCCAAGCTTGTTCCTGCTAAGAGGCCACACTGAACCTGAGTAGCTGTAATCAGTTCTAATTTAAATTGCAGTTAGAAAAGACTAAATTTTCAGCAACCAACTCCCAATTTTTTTAAAAGTCAATAAATTGTCAAGTAAGACTTTTAGATTTCTTTCCAAGGAGGAAAGGAACAATGACTATTGAATAACATAATTCGGCAGCAAAAGAAAAGTCAATAATAATTAATGAATTTGCTCACCTTCAGGTCCACAAGCCTCTGGATTACTAATGCAAGAATTTCGATAACTTCCAAAGAAGAGAAAGGTGACTCCTTTCTTTTTAGTGACATAAATTCCTTTGTTCACCATTCCTTCTACAATATCTAAAGCAAAAGCAAAATACAGTTTAACATTTACATAAAGGAAAACTTCCTGGAAACACGAGTTTAACAGACTCCTATAGCTCAGATGTTTCTCTTGTTCCAGCTATATGTTTTTGTTATTTTTGTGTTTGTTTTCCTTTGTGGTAGTTTTTGTTTCAGTTTGTTCAGTTTCTTTTTGTTTGCTCCGGTTTGTCAGTGGTTTGCTGCTGTATTTCCTAAAGACCACACAGAGATCTCTATTGTTTCAAGTTTGCAAATGTTATATCCACTCAGCTCTGTGGTTAACTAAGACTGTTTGACAGAAGCCGTACACCCAAAAATGATTATTTTAAAGTAATCTGAGTAAACTTTATGCTTTCCAGAGTTCTGAGATACTTCCTAGAGGTGTCTTACTGTTAAGCTGAGAGAGTAAAGAAATTCTTTAACCAATTAAAATGTAACAAAATAGTGGGATTTTTTTGGAAGGGCAAATTAGTGATCAAACCCCACTTTTCACTAAAAACTAACTCAATGGAAATTTACTTGATGTACACTCACAAGACAGAAATTATCTTCTTTTCAGTCATCATTTGTTGTGGTATCCTTGTCACTTGGAAAGGCAATTTCTTTGTCTAACATGGATAATGACTAATTTTCTTGTGATTTTGCTGTGTTCCCTCCCAAAGAAAAGCACTGTTGATTCATCTCCTAACAGCTAGAGCACATGAATCCTCCTAACACAAAAAACCTGACGCTTGTTTACTACAGGAACCTCTCTGAGGTCTGAGAGTGCAGCTGACAGATGATGATGGGAAGCTGTTCTCATTTGTCCTGACTGATTTTAGCAATGAGCACAATGGGAAATCACAATCAAAAATCACAATCGAAACATTCTGCTGTGTTAAAGTGCCCTCACTCCACAGAACATGGAATATGAAATTGTCTGTTCCTGAGCAGGCAGAATGTTAATTGCTCTGTGTGGGGTTTTGTGTTACCACCATTGTTTGGGGTGGCATTTCTGTAAGGACTGTGGAGATCCAGAACCTTCATTTTAGCTCCCTTCTTCATAATTTCTTCTGGAAAAATATGGAGAGAAGAGCTGCTCCAAGGGAACTCCAGCAGTGAGAATACATTTTCCTTTTCTGAATGAATGCAGTAAATGCAAGTGTCAATATTCTCTTGGTTCATTCCAAATCCTTATTTAAATGTCAGTTTTCAGGTATCTTCCCCTCCCTTTGAGGAGGGGATCATCAAGTCCTGCCGCTAACTGACAGATAAAATTCAGTTTCTTTTAAAAATGTGACTGTGTACTGTGGAGCAGATCAAGCATTTCTAAGTTCTTCTCAAGGCATGGGAATTACAAATTCATCTACCCCAGAAAAATTCCCATAAGGTAATGCATTTCTGTTTCCTTAGCATTTCCTTTGCCATTGGTGTCACTCTTTATAATGTTCCCATTGAACATATTTTATTATGTGAGAACTATGCAAATGGTCTATAAAGCAGATAAGAGAGGACTGAAAGGAATTAGGGTCATTTGAAGTTCATCATTAATAGAGTTTGCATTTGCCAGCATACCTTTACTGTTAGAGAGTAAAAAAACAGTGGGTTTAGTATTCCAATATAAAATTCTTACTATCTGAGCAGCCCAAATGACAGTTTTACCGTTTCCATCCTTCTCCTTCGGTCAGATTTTCCAACAGCTTGATGTGAGTTAATACCTAAGTGTAAAGTGGGCACGAGGTCACATTTCAATTGCACCTACACAGCACAAATGCAAGTGACTGAAATTAAGTGACTCTAAGCTGCTGCAGCTGTAACTGGTTTGCAGTCTGTCAGTCTTCTGCCTGGTGAGGTGTCATTTTCTGTTCTTGCTCCAATCCACTAGTGTGTTGATATTAAAAAAAACTAATAAAAGGACAAATATATACAGATATCGCTTCTCATAAAAACAAACCAAAATAAACCTTCATGTTAACCAAGGCTGTCATGACTGACAAGATCTCACTTCCAGGCTTTGCAAATTTGCTTGCATTTGTCTTTCTTAATATGTCCTCTAAAAGCTATCATGAAACAGTGGAAAACAGAGGGATTCTTTTCCATTTTAGCCTTGAAAGACAAGAAAAAAATTAACCTGTTTATTCTCATATGTTCCTCTGAAGTGTCACTGCTGTTCCTTTTAAGCCTAATAGAATTTTTTTTAGGTTTTGGAGAAGCCTTGGGGCCCATCCTCCCATGGGATTCACGTGGGGAATGCTCCCAGCATTCCAGCAATCCAGGTAACATTGCAGGAGCGCTTTCCCAATAACGTCTGACAGTGTAGTAACAATAAACAGACTTTACCACATGACCCTTGAACCAAAACTCAGAGTTAACTCTGAATCCAGTGTTACAAGAACCATCCAAACCTGACAAATGCAGAACAAAAAAAACCGCGTAAATCCTCACCTACAGTTGCAGAGAAGTTAGAGTAGGCAGAGTCATTGGTATATACAAAGGTAGAGTTATGGGAAGGAAGCACAGTGAAGTTGTGGATTCTTAGAGCTGGGTGGAACAACAAAAGAAAATAAGCAAATAAGCAAAACAATGAATAAACATAATCAGTAATGAATTGGCCAGTTCATATCTCTCAACACAGCACAAATCAGAGATTTGTTGATGAGTGGCCTTTAAAATCATCACACAAGCACTTCTCCTGAGGAGCTGGGCGTGTCATGGGCTTCACCTGCACAAGGGAATGCAGTATCACTAAAATAACGTTTCCTTCACAGTTACTGAAAAGAAAAAACTATAAAAAATCCAACTGCAGATGAAGGGCTCTGTCATATATTCCTGTTGGCAAAGAACACTGCATGTAAAATAAAAATCATTATAGTGGTGCAAAAGCCATGGCAGTTCAAGCCCCGTGTCCAGCTCTGGGCGCCCCAGTAGAAGAGAGACATGGACATGCTGGAGCAAGGCCAGGGACAGGCTGAGAGTGCTGGGACTGCTCAGCCCAGAGACCTGAGGGCTCAGGGTCTCATCAGGGTGTAAAAATGCACAGCTGGAGATGTAAAGACAGAGCCAGGCTCTCCTTATTTGCACCCAGTGAGCAGATAAGAGCAATGGGCACAAATTAAAATGCAAGAAACTCCACTAAATATAAGAAAAGCCCCAACTTTTTTATATCTGACAATAAAGCTTTATTCTCTAACTTTCTTTTCTGATTTTGAAAATTTAACAGTATCTTGAACACTGTAATTGTTTACCCTGGGCAGGCAAATAAAGCTTGATGAAAAGCCCATGAAAGTAGATGGAGAGACATTGATTTGGGATTTAGACCAACTGAGCTCACAGAACAAAAAGACAAATGCTCTTAGGAAAAGAAAAATACACACAAAAACCTCAAGATAAAAATGCATGGAAAACACGGGGTCAGATGAAAAACCTGAGTATGGCCACTTTCTTTTTATTTGCTGTATTTTGAGCTGATTGTTTCCCTTCAATTGCTTCTAGTGCTGAGATGTCCAAAACATTAATTTGCTGACACACTCTCACAACACGAATGCTTTGAGAGATATAAATCTGGCTTCACACACAATGACTTCAACAAATAAAATGGATTAACGTGACGGACAGATTATGATGCTTCAAGGATTTAAGAGGAGAAACATGGAATGAAAATAATTGCATTATATGATGAGTGGAAAAACAAGAAAGACTCTGCAATAAACAGAAGAGTTGTGTAATCAGAACGGAATCAAAAACAAGCAAATTGCCACCTGCAGTAGATTACAACAATAAAGAAAGATTTCTTAGATATCAAAGTCAAATATCAGAGAGATACATAAAACCTCTGCTGGAGGCAGCTGAAATAATATCTGTGTCTTATAAGACACAATATAAGCAACTGAGAGGAATTTGAGCTGTCCAGTGCAATACTGAAGACAGAATTGAGCATTGCCAGAATTGCACTGCAGAGAAAAGGACCTCTGGCCACTGGCATTCCCTGCAAATTATAGTAAGACAAAGTCCTCCAAAGTTTTTCAGCAAAGTCATGCAGCTGGCTCATTTATCAATTTCTTTAACACCATGTCATAATAGGAGTCAAAAGAGATTGCTCTTGAGAGCCAGTCCTATTCCTGCAAGCGAAGGTTTATAGGATCAGGAACTTCATCTGTTCTGCTTTATCTCTTCCAAGATACTAAAAATATTTCTGAATTTTGCTGGAATAATGTAATTTAACAAAACTTGAAAAACAATCTAACAGCAATTTTATTTTTCCAAGAGCTATACTTTATATATGTGATTTTCAAGCACTTTCAAAACAACTTTGTAACATGATTGCCAAAACAGTGCTAGATACAGAGCACTTCACTCTTTTTGAAACTGTGGGAAGTCCAGTGTCAGAAGATTACTTTAACACACTTTTAGAGAACTTATGTGGCAACTTTTGTAAGCCAAATTATTATTCTATTGAAGTCAGTAAGAATGCTGCCATCAGCTTCTAATGGAAGCAGAATATTGCCCAGATATATTTCTGGTCAGGCAACTTCATTCCTTTCAGAAATTTCGTGGAAAGATAGGTCAAAGTTTAGCCTTAAAATACTTGAAGACCTCTACAATAAAAGGAATAGCAGTAACTCTGCACTTCTGTTAGCGTTTTCCACATAGGGCTGTAAAGGTCTCCATCTCCTGGTTTAACCTTCTGCAGGGATTTTGTGGGTACAGACACTGCAGCCCCCAGGGGCAGCAGAGCAGCCACTCCTTGCACCAGCACAGAACAGCTCTGCTGTGAGCTGGGGCAGCCACGAGAGAGGGGTTCTGGGGAGGGCACAGGTTTGGGGAATGCTGGGGAATCCACAGCAGACATCGTGTGAGGAGCACTGGGGAAGCACATCAGCACCACGTGGAATTGGCTAAAGCATCAGCAGAGAAAAAACAGCTCATGTGGAAATTACTACGGGACCTCTGAGTCCCAGAAGGAGGCAGAGCTCAGCTGAACATTTCATCTGGAAGGAACAGCCCTGCAAGCCCATAACTCTGGAGGGGTCTGGAGGAGCTCCTTCCTTGCATCACCTGACACCCCTGGAAACAGCCCTTTGGTATCATTCCCTCTGGATCCCACAGTCCTTACAACTCTTGCAGATCAGTGAGAGTTTTGCCTCAGCAAATCTCTCCTGATTTTGCCCAGCTGGAAAAAGAATTGAATTAATATGAACTAATGCTGCAATACTGCTCTTGAGGAAATACCCAAGAGCAGATAAAAATGAATGAGAGGTATCCAGAGGAGAGCTTACACTTTTCTTTCTATAGACACTACATGCAATGCTCAAAAGTGCAGGGGGAGCTCAGGCATTTAACTCCTTCCAAAATCAAAAGGAAGGAGACATTTCCCTGCTGCAGAGCCAAAGATCTCAGACACTGAGCATCCTAGAGCATGCTGTGCATGCACCAAACCAACTAATAACAGTGTGATTTCAATGACTCTTTGGATCATAAACCTTTTCTCTTTATAACCTCAACAATGGACAGACAGCTCATAAAACCTTGGAGAATACTCCATAAAAATCAGCTCACAAATACAACATCATTTGGATATCATAGCACTGTGAAAACATTAACTGGGAAAAAAAAATCTCAACATCTGGGCCACAAAAGTCAACCCCTTGCTCTTCTCCTGCTCCCCCTTCTAATTACAGAGAGTCACAGATAGTTCTGTTATTGCCATTGTCAGGGAATGCTCCGTCTACCTCCATTCGTATCCCGAAACTCATGAATTCCATCCACATCTTCCAACGGCCAGTAATGGGAAGCTGACGCCAGGACTTTGAACCCTTTCAAGAAACACAGGTTAAAAGATTATTAAATAAAGGACCAACCAGGTGTGCAACAAGTCTCCACAGAAAATAACCATAAAAGACGTCAAAAGGTTAAGTAAACCCAAATATTTTATGTAAATCAAGTGTGGCACATAAGCGGGATCATAAATCAAAGCAGCAAAGTAGATTAAAGCCATATAACTGATTAACCACTGCAGAAAACCTGCGTTTAAATCCCAACTGATTTTCATTTTAATTGCAAAACGTGTAACAATCTCTGACAAAATCTCTGCTCGTGTACCTGGCAGCATTCACTGAAGTAACAGCTGAGGAGTCATTCAAGAGTAATTTCAAGATTTTATTGAGGTTTCAAGCACCTGGTGGACAGCCCAAAGCACTGGGATGGGAATGCGCGAGGGAACGTTCAGCCTCTCCAGCAAATATTACTGCTCCTGCTTCCTCCAGAGGTAACACAAAGGATGCCAGGGACAAGGAGAGCAAGGATTTCTGCTACCCCCTATCTGTTGTTCTCTGCCCTACAATCGTTTTTCGTTCCCAAGCAATCTTGCAAGAGACCGAGGTGTGAAGCTGACAGATAAAAGTTTGTTAAACCCCATTCCAGCTGTCAAGCACCGTACAGAATCTCCCCACACCTAATGAGCAAATTAACCCAAGTCACAAGCAGCGTCCTTTGACTTCTGCAGTTTTTCCCACACCTTTCTTCACTTTTGAGATCAAAGCACTTTGCCTGTTTGATACTTGCTCTATCATTTTAATGTCCTGGATACACAACAGAATTTTGTACCACGGATATGAAGGTGCAAAAACTTTACTTTCATCCTCAAAGTGCCTAATGCCTGCCCTGGAGAGCAGTTTGATGGCCTCCATCCTCATGGTGCAGTTTCTGAGGTGTGACACAGGTGGGATCCTAAGATGTATTTTCTCATTAGGAGTGCAAAGTTGATAAAATTGCTAAACTCCACGACAAGCAATTACAGATCTGAGGAAACAGAACTCAAAGTTCTGCATCTTGTGAGGATACAAGAACTACTCAGACTTGCTTCCAAAGTCAACTATACCACAGATATCTAGCAAATGATTCATAACTGAATTCATTAATTCAGGATCTATTATTAGCCCACCTAACTAAATGTTTGCAGTTGTCATAGAGGTTCTCCCTCAAGGAGGGAACACAAGCACAGACAGATAAGATGGGGATGTCTCATGGAAATGGATGGGGTTCTGTGGTTATCCATCTCCTTTGACTGCTTGGAAGACAGAGAAGGGCACGGCTGCCACTGGAAGGATGAGGACACTGCCCAGAGAATAATGACCCACAATGAGCACACACAAAACACAATCTGAACATTTCAGGCAACCCAAACTCAACCAAGCTGAGCATGGCAAAGAACACTGAGGAAATGGGATATAGGAAAAGGGTTTTTGCATTTACATAGGCTAAATCTGTGTATGTGTTTAGTTCTACCTTCAAAGAACATATTCAGGCTTCTGTAAAAGAAATGGAAATTATGAATTTCCCACACAGACTACCTGTGCTAATACTGCTCCATCCCACGTTCATCAGACCCCCAGTTCCCTTGTGCAGAGCCCAGGACACGCCTGCTCTTTCACACTGTGCTTATCTGCAAATATCTCACGCTCCTCCTGAACATCTCCCTTTGGTACCGGGGGAAAAAAAAGGATTTAAGTTAAAAGAGGTGGTAGGAAAAAAAATCATGAGAAAAATTGAGAAAAAGATAAAAGAAAACTCCTGGGAGAAAATTATCTGGTGCCAAAACAAGGGGTCACAACACAGCACAAGTGCTCTAGTAGCAGTAGCAGCAGCACAACAGAGGCTTTGCCATGGCTGGCACAAACTCATGAGGAGGAGCAATATTCCAGGGAGCTTACATGTAAAAGCTGGGAAAATGGACCCAAAAGTCCATTTTGGGAAATATAGACAGAGCAAGGAAGGGAAATACAGACAGAGCAAAGGAAACTGCCCAGAGCCACGCTGCTCTGGTGGCTTTCCCAGCTCCCAGTTCAGCAGCTCTTACCCCACTTCAGCCCTGGGAAGACCTCTGGAAACAAATACCTGCTGCCCAGAATACAAAATCCTTTCCACAGGCACCTGCCCCGTTCAGAACAAAATCCCAGGGCTTGCTCCAGCCTGGTTCAAACCCAGCCAGTACCACCTGCAGTGATGCCTCCACACACACCCTGCACCACAAAACCAGCGCTGTGGCACTCGCCCATTTACTGCGGGAGGGTTTGCCCCCTTTAGTTCCACCAGCCAGAAACTCTCATTTTTAGGAAATAGGACTCTTTTTCTTGGTTTTGAGCAAAGGTGGAGCAAAAGAAATCAATCAGGCTGAAGCTACTCCTTTAACAGACGTGGCCTTTTCCATCGCTCTGTGTTTTACTTGAAAATAATTACATATGGTTAAAACTGAGAAGCACAAAGCAATACATGAATTGGTACAGCAGTAAAATTGTACTTGTACACCACCAAGAGGCTTGAGGTTAAACTATTGACATAAACAGGAGAATTCTGCAGTTACACACACAGACCCTTATAAGCTGTGAGTGAGGTTCTTTACATTGAAAACAGACGAGAAATCCTTAATCCTGTCTGTAACTGATTTAAACTGCAGTGTGAAGGCTGGGAGGAGGGAGGGTAGAGGACTTGAAGCCACGCCAGAATGCTGCAAAGTGTACAAGCTGGCAAATCCAACGGTAAATCATTGAATTGAAAATGCTGAACAGTGAGGGGAAGAAAAGAAAATAGTCTGTGTAGAGATCTGATTCAGAAACTTACACTCAAGGAAAGTAATGATAAACAAGTGTATATAGGACTTTTCCACATACCAAATACAAGCCATTTTTCTCCAAATGTATTTCTATTCAGAATATTCAGTGAGTAGGGTACTGAATTTAAACTGGGACAGTCTGATACTTTGGACTATCAATTTTTAATACAGAGCTGACATTCAAACATGGGCTCAGTTTCTTGGGGGCTACTAAGGAAATAAAAAAAAGTACAAACTGAAAAAAAGCAAATAAATATTTAAGCACATTGACATAGTGTAAATAGAGCATTCCTTACCTGGGTGTTTGGGTAGCTGGGAATAGTTTCCGTACACCTGCACACAAAACATTACACAATGAGACACAGTGAGGCAAAACTTGCTCGGAAAAACCCAAGCATATCTCAAAACTGACTATATTCAGAATATTACCTGATATTTTTGCTGAAACAAAATGAGCAAAGAATAATGGCAACAGAGTAGAGATAATAAACTCTCCATGGTCTATTTAAGGTTAAAAGTACAGTTGAAATCAAATTCCTGTAAGATTTCAATCATAAGTTTTCCGTTGCTACTTTTGGTATTAGAAAGGACATTTTCCATGCAAGTTCAAAAGTCCATTCCTTTAGTGATGGCAAAATATCCTTCCAGACCCTTCAAGTAGTATTTTCTTGCTTCACCCTTCGGTATCTTCATTTAACTCTGAATAAATAACCATGACTGGCAGAAAATTCAAAGAAAAGTGCATCAAATCCCGAAGTTGTGCTGTTCCGTGGAAAGAAGTCAAATACTTCTGTTCCAATCTGTGCCAAAAAGAAAAGATCTTGTTTGCAACTTTCTCCCTGGGGCTCTGTTTCCCTTGCAATTCCTTTCAGCTGTCAGAGGTCTGGAGGCAGTTGTAGCTGTGCTGGCAGGGAAAGGCACTTCCTTATTGCACCCCGGCCGGAAAACTCCCTCTGCCCTCCGAAATGAGCCGAAATGAGCTGAAAAGAGCCGCGAGCTGCTCGCCCGTCCCGCTCACGTTTGCACCTCCAGCCCGGATCCTTTTGGGTGGAGAGCGAGTCCGGGTGATGTCACGCTCTCTCCTCCAGCTCTGTCCCATTCTGGGCTCTGTTTATCTCTATTTATATCCCGCTGCTGCTGCTCCTCTCTGGGTCCTACGAGCAGCCAGGAGCCGCTGGGACCCAGTCCCGGAGCTCCAGCAGAGAGAGAGAGAGAGGGGAGCGCAGTGCTCCCCAAAATCCGCGCACCTGCGGAGGGATCGAGGCCACAGCGAGCGCCCACAATTCAAACACTCCAGAAAAAGAAGAGAGATTTTCGAAGGAAAGCTGCCATCTATTTATTTTAAAAAGCACAAGTTGTGTTTCTGTCCAAAGAAAGCTTTAAAAAAGCCACTGATTGAAATCGCACGGCGCTCCAAGGGTTTGTTTTTACCTTATCTGCACCAAGCAGGGGAAACTGAGGCATTGCCTATTTCACCAGCTTCCTCAGAGTTACACAAATCTCGAAAAAAACCTTCTGTAGCTGCTACTTTACTTCTTATTTTAATAAAAATAATTACATGTAAGTAATTTTATAAGAGTTTCCCAATTGCATTCCAAACAATGCCACAAATATCAATCAGCATTTTATACATAACAGAAAAATAGCAGCCAGAACTAGCTGATATTCTTCATTTACTCTGCTCTTCTATGGTAAAATTTTATTTTCAGTTCTCTCCAAGTTCTTTATTTTCAGCCAAAAAGGTGAAAGAGTAATATTTTAAACAAAATTTGATAAGCTTTCCACCCCTCTTAATTTTTTCCCTGCATTTTCCTATCAACCCCTTCTTTATCCTCACACGGGCCACTTAAAGGTGATGTAGGCAATATCAGAAACTAAAAATCAGAATTATAACATGCTAATATCGCAACAAAACCCAGATTATTTTATTTACCTTTTCTTTTGCCAGAAGTTGTGTAAATACATGGCCCACTCATGCAGTGAAATATTCTTTGCTTAAGATCAATGAATGGACAAGATTCTGACCTACAGGAAAGTGATTTCCGTGCATGCCACTGCCCCTACGGGACTTTCCCCTTGACCTTTAGGAATCCTCCCCTCTCCACCCACCTCTTTCAGTGACTCTGGGCCCATCTCTGCAGGGGCCTCTGCACCTGGACTCACCTGGTTCTTCCTGTTCCTCCCCCAAATTACCCCCTCACCTGCCTGCTGCTGCTCAAGCACAGCTTCTGCACTGAGCTCTAGGCAAGGGCTGGTTATCACTTCTAGGGGGAAGCAGTTTTCTACTCACCCTTTACAGATATTGTACAGCTGGTAACCAGCGAGCCTGGCAGCAGCTTGGCCCCAATTTCCCCAGCTGGATTCCCAGACGGATTCTGAACTTCCAAAGCCACTGGGGGTAACTTGTTCCTTGCAAACAACTGGAAATAGATGGGACTGCAGGGTCCAGGGACTGAGATCAGAATTAAGTTTGGAAACCCTAAGACATTCACGGTGCACAAATGCTCCAAGGTTACCAAAGTTCGGTGTTACAAAATTTCTGTATTGAAATAAAATGTGAGTTTTGTTTGTAATCCTGATTTAGGATCCATAAGAGAAAAATTTTGAATTTTTGAATTTCAGTTCCTACAAAAATTTCGTGATAGCCACTCTGGCTTTTGCTTATTTCCCTCCAGCTTTTTTGAGACTTCCTCCCTCATAACTGCTAGCCACAATCTCCCCAGTATCCCAAAGGAAGAGGAGGAATTCCGTGCAAACCCTACGAACTCTGCATTGTATAGTGACAAGTAGAGCCATCCTTAGAAATAACAGAGAGCTGCAGCTAAAAATCCTGAGAAAAAGCTAAAATGTAAAAAGAGAAAGACAGGAATTTGAAATATTTGCCAAGAGGGGCCTGTCAAGGGAAAGAATATGCTTACCAAAACAATTGTGAGAATCCAAGCAAACACATTCACTGCCAAAAATTCCTGTGGAAACAGCAGATTGCAAGCAGACATTGGAGATTATTTGCAGAAACAAATTCTGAATTTATTCCTGTGATTCTCCAGAAACACGATCTGAAATCCACACTGCTCCCAAGACAGCCCAGGGGCAGCACCTGAGTGCAAACTGGAGTCACTGGTGCAGCCCTGGGCAGAAAATCCATCCCAGGGATGGATTTATTTCCTGAGGAACCCGAGGATGGAGCAGAGCTCACTGAAAGTCCTTGCAGGTCACTGAAAGTCCTTGCAGGTCACTGAAAGCACAGAGGAAGGTGCTGGGACCTGCGCTGAGCCCGCTGGAGGGGCTGCCCCAAGCACCACTCTCCATCCTCAGCCCTGGGGCCCTGCTGAGGATGCAGGACTGGGGGGCCCTGGAACGACCCCAGATTTTCTGTCCCACTTGTCAGAGAGCAGGGAAAGGGCTGGGCAGGGGTTGCTCTGCAGTGGGACGAGGGTTCAGCAAAAAGGAAAAGGTCGATGGGTTTGTGTCATTTGTACAAGGTGAGTGTGACCCATCAGGTGACAATCCAGTGCCAGCTGCAGCATTCCTTGCTCACCTGGTGCTCACTCAGGGTGATAACATGCTTGAAACAGAAAATCAGCCAGTGCTGCAGCTGACATTTACCACGAAAGGAGAAATAACCCGAAGTTAAAAACCTTTGTAGCCAACTACCTAAATACAAGCAGAGAAAGAATCACTGAAAGAATGTTTTACCCTGTAGAAGACAGTCAGTCTCTGATACAGTTTTCTTCCCTTGTTTCATTGGAATCACTAACTTACCATATGAGAGCTGGTGCATAATTGGGATTGAAATATTTCAGCAAGCATCTTAGAAAGGAGTATTTTAAGAATCAATCTTAGAGATTTTGTAAAGCTTCCTTAGCATCACAGTCTCTACTAACACATCAATAAATATTCTGGGCTAAAATGACTTTGTGGTCAAACTGTTTCTGTGTCAGTAACAGGCACTGCCAGCAAGGTGGTTACAGCTGATACATCAACACACACCCACTTACATTTTACTGCGAACTTTTCTGCTTGTAATGGACGTCCCAGCTAAGTACTTGCAGAATGGATTTTATCTAATTCACTTACACAAATCACCCCACAGCTGTGCAAACTAATTCATCTGTCCTTTGCTCCAGGGAACTACTCAGATGTACGTAGGTGCAATTTGGTTAGATTTGCACTTTAAAAAATCGTTTGCCAGCTGCATCACCTTCAAAGAGACTGAAGAATGTTTCCTTCCCTCTTTTTCCTTGATGTATTACAATCAAATCATGGTAATGTGTGATGCAAATTGGCCAGCCACGAGAGATTCACTTGAAATACAGCAACAGCCCCTGGTTCAGGAGAAAAGCAGGAAAATACAAAAGCCAGAAGATTTTTGCTTTTAAAAAAGTGCAAAAAAATCGATTATTTAAAATAGTATCATGATATTAATCTGTATTGACTAATATAGTGGATGGGGATGAGTCAGGAAAAGCAAAGTCGTGTTTTTTCTTAAGGTTTCCAGCACACAAATTCAGTTTTCCTGTGGGGTGGGGTGCCCCTACAGCTGTGGTGACACCACAGCCCTTTTACCTGTGCTGGAAGAATTTCGTGGGGTCTGTTGGGAGGCACCAAGCGCTGCCCCCATCCCCACTGTCCCCCTCTCCCAGCACTGCATCACTCCACTGCGAGGGGAAATCCAGTCCAGGAGTTTTATTTAAGCTAAGAACTTGTGCAGCCTCACATGCTTTCCTAACTCGAGACTGCAATGCTAAAGAAAACCAAAATACACAACTGAGAAGGGTTTTTTGCTCTTACTTAAAAACTGTTTGTTAGTGTTTATTCTCGTGGGTGTGTCACCCTCTCATGCCGCTGTGCTGAGCTCTCCACAGGCAGCTTTTGCCACAATCCCTGTGACATTCTGTTAAGTGGTAAATATTCACTGAACTCTGGGTGCTTACGAGTGAGCAACAGCTTCAAGCACACTGTACCCATTATCTCAGAACAATTTAAAAAACCCTTTTTCTATTAGCACTTTCCCAACCAAACAACGGGCAAATTTACCAGAAGGTCAGTTTAGGTTTGCAAGTTTTCTCTAGGACTGAACAAACTCACCCAGCAGCATCAGTTGCTTCTCTTTACATTGAAACTTCAAAATCAAATTGTGTGCAAGTACATTTGTATTAGGAAAAGGGAAGAGGGTTGTGTAGTTGGCATTAAGGATGTGTTTCCATGACAAGGCAAGTGGGACTGTGTCTCTTGTACCAGCAGAAACAAATAAATTGTGGGCAGCACAGGCCAGCAAACATGAACTATCCAAGGGTGCAGACAGATTTGGGGGCTACAGCTTCACTTCTGTGGCTCCCTGGGCAGTACTCAATACATTATCCAGCTACGGCACGCCAGTGCTTATTTTTCTGTTTAGAACTAATACAAAATAATCTTTTCATTCGTATTTACCTGTAAGTCATTTATTAGAAGGATGGTGTGGGCTTTTTTTTGTTGTGGGTTTAGTTGAAGCAGGGATGAACTCATGGGCCTGAAGTTCCCCGGTATGAGCCACCATTTCTAAGGTTCACACACTGTCCTAAACAAAATAAATTCATATTTGGTGTGCCTGGGGAGTCACCAGCACAACAAGAGTCATGAGAGGTAAGGCAGGAAACACACAGGGATTTGAATTCGAGGAAAGGATCAAATCAGCTTCACACACTCACTGCACAGGAGGAGAAGGAGAAAGGCTGGGTGCAGGGCAGAACATCATGGGGGCAAGGATGGAAGGGATGTGCAAGCTCCAGCACTGGATGTCTTGAAGAACAGGCTGGACAAAGGCTTGCCGGAGATGCTACAAAAACAGTCAGTGTTACCTTGCAGCATGAAGGTGGAGCTAAATTTGTTCTTTTTGTGCATTCCAACTGCATTTTGCCATCATTCTGTGACTTCTGAGATCACTGATGTCCTTGCACATTCTCCTTTTTCATGTTTCCCTCATAGTCAAACAGAATTCACCTTAGCCAGTATCAACACCAAGATTTTCAGCGCAAATTTCCAACACATAGCAAAAGATTATGCAAACAAAACCCCTCAAGGAATGATAAGGAACAATTTAAAACAATTTATAAAATGAAGCTGAGGCTTTCTATACCTCATGGAAAGCACTGTGCAGAGAGTTTGTCCCGGCTGTAGGGGAGGGAGGGAGGGACAGGCGCCCACCCAGATTTCGTTGGCACCCGTGTCAGAGGGATCAGCAGCAGCGCAATCCCTGGCAAGGTGCAGCTTCCCAGGGCTGTGACCGTCACTGGCACAAGCCCGAAGCTGAGCCAGCAGCCTCAGGTGTGAGGTGACAAAGGCACTCGAGGAGCTCTTCACTGGCCCAAGGACAGCGGCTGCTGAGCAGCTCAAGAGCTTCCAAACCTGCAAAGAACCGCAAAAGTGCTGGAAAAAACCATCGGAGGCTGCAGGAATTGAGGCTTTGCAGTTCTCACTTGCACAACGCCCTCTAAAATACCCTCAACACCCCCTAAAATACCGCAGCAGAAGGCATCGAAGGGCGGCCCCTGCACGGCTCCAGTGCCCAGGACGAAGCGAGCAAAGGACGATGTTCCAATCAAACTCCTCAGGCAGCGGCCCTGCTCACGAGGGCATTGCCTGAAACCTTCTCTGGGCTGACAAACTGAACAGCCCAGGCTGGAGAAAAGGAAAACAAACACAAATCCTGGAGTTCATTCAACAAGGCTAACACTATCATGGAAAAATATTTTCCTAATTAAGAATATGAGAAGTTGCTGGTTGATGCCAGAAAACAAAATACAGCGTTTTGGCAATAAAATTCAGGCCTAATCAAATAAAAATACTTTCATTGTGCAACATATGTAACATTAAGCTGATTTAGTGTATATATATATCTAGATATAGATATTCCTTATGAAAACATTAGGACACTGATGATACAAAGACCAATTAAGCAGGTAGATAAAACCATAGAATAAATTATACATTTAAAGTTTCTTTGAATGAGGTCCCACTTCCTACGATAGTTGTTGGATTAGTCCTTTTATTGTCTATTTACTGTTAATTGGGCTTTTTTTGTATCGTGGTAGGGCCTTGAACATCTTACTCCATGTGCTGATTTTTGCAAAGTAGTTTGGGCTTTTGTGCCAATCCCAAAGACTTAATTTCATCAAATCTTTGATTATCTGAGCCCTAATGCCAAGCTTACATAAAACTGGATAATTGTATAAATAAAACATTTTATAAATCCTTTTTTATGGGATTAAGCCAAATCCTTTTTGCCAGAAGCCGCTGTCTGTAACTGTGTCTGTTTTGAGATCATCCAGGTAGTCAGATTTTCTTAATTACACAAATATTAAAATAATATTTATAGTATTATATGATAATGATGAATAATCCCTAAACCATGATAAATTTTGCCTCTAGGACTTGTGCCAGCTTTTCTCTCGCAGTTTTACATATTTGCCTCTTGCTCCTCAGGATAAAAGCAACTCCATGAAGGTTTACTTTGAGTGCTTTGTGAAAAGTTCACCAGCACAAAAGGAGAGGCCAATGGAAATTCCTTCTCCACAAGAAGGTCTGAGGTTCTCACAGACATATATATTAAAGACTCTTTATCCTATGGGGAATGACACAGTTCCTGGCTTTTGTAGCTTCCTACTTTAGATCTAAGTGGCAAAAGCAATGAGAGGGTGGGGACAGAAATCAGAGCTGGCTGAAGAGTTGGCAGAAGCTTCCAGATCTACACTCTTATTAAAATCTGAAGAGCCATCAAATCTGAAATGCAACTCATTAACTAATTTAAAAGCATGAAAACTGAATTCCAGAACAAGGCATATAGTTTCAGGTACTGAGTCGTGGCTCTTGGGCCAGCACATAAACCAAACCCAGCATAAATTCTCCTCCACGACCTCTCTTAGCCACAGTGATTCCTCTTGGTTTGATCCTCACTCTGCTGCAACGCTTAATAATCCGAATAATCACTTACATCTGTCGGCTGGAACAGTCATCCCAAAGATCCTAAAATCACAAGACACACCCTGGAATCATGGAACTGCCTAAAAACATATTTTCAAAACAATAAGTGAAAGAAAAAAATCCCATTTTTATCTGCCACTGTTCCCAATGCACACTGCAGGAACGTGAACGGGAATAAAATCAACCATTCAAAATGTGATTTTTGACTATGAAAATGGATATGATATGGAGATCAGAGAAATTCCCCTTCCTTTTTCTAGAGGATTTGTCAATCCCTCAGTGATTTTCATAGGCTCCTTAAAGAAATGTCATTTTCAGATCTCATTGCACAGCTAAAGATGATTGATGCGACCTAATTCATGCCCTTTTTAATTAGTTAGAAATAATGATTTTTCAAGAGATTAAGTGTTTCCCTTTTGGGCTCTAAGACTCTTTTTGCACATGTAAAGTCAGCTGGGATAAAGAGCAGGAGATAGAAACATCAAGGAATAGCCACCCATCAATCTGTAGAGTTAAAGATGGAAGAAACAGTTCTGTAGTCAGGCAGGCACCTGTGGAAATGGCATTACAAAACTTAACATGTCAGATTTTCAACAGCCAGGGATATACACCATGTATTCAGAAGTAGGATTTTTTGGTCAGAGAGAATAAAACCATTAATCCTCTGCTAGTAGTGAACCACTTGTAGCCAGTATCCACTCCATAGATGGCAACTAAAATACAAATAAGACAGGAAAATGTGATTAACTAAAGCAGATAGCACTGTTCTCTCTGTGATTAACATCGAATGTGTTTTGCTGAAGCTGCCAGGCCAGCACAGGTCTCAGGTATGGGGCAGTGCCCTGCCTGGGAGCCACAGCACTCAAAGGGCACTCACAAAACTCGACTCAGCTGAAAGGAATCGCAAATCTGGCAACAGGAAAATGACCCGAACTGAAAGCCTTTTGAACTGCAATACAGAATATGCTACGTGCCTAAACCACGTTTATCTCTCACCTGTCACTTTTAAGGATAGCAGAGAAAACCATCACAGAGCTGCTCTTCCAGCCACCCCAGCTTCAGATCTGAAGGTCTGTGAGAAGGAGCATCTTTCTCCGTTATTTACATCTCTTTACAGCAAAACGGGAACTGTAACACTCAGGACACCAATCCTTCCAGCTTTCTGCTCACTCTGCTATTCATAGCATAACTTTACTCTAAGCTCAGACCATGAACGACACAACAGCACTGTGCTAGATTTGACTCCTGCACGTTCCTCACCGCATTTTTGTTTTGTAACATTAGGTGATCAGCACTGAATGGATGATTCTTTTTCCAGGTGAAGCTATCCTTTAGCTCAGCGTCAGTTATCAATGTGTTGGCTGTCATCATGTAATAAACTCTGATTTTAACAGTTTTTCACTCTAAACTTGCTAAAGAGTGGGAAAAATTATGGCGGTGCCTGCGCTTCGCTGTGCTGACAGCAGCGGGACGAGAAAACCCCCGGCAGCGCGCGGTCCCGGGCGGATTCCACCCGAAGGAAAATCCACGGGCGGCGGGAGACCGAGGCCGCCGGGCGGGCGGCGGCCGCCACCGCGCGGCCAAAAAGGGAACTGCAGCGGCGTCCGGAGCGGGGCTGGGCCCGGCCGGGAACGGCCCCGCCCGCGCTCCTCATCCCGTGCGCCGCAGCCGGGGCTCATTCCAGCCGGGAATCACCCCGGG
>NW_024581124.1:7857304-7869323 GCF_017639235.1 Corvus kubaryi | reverse complement strand
TCACCCCGGGATGGCCCCGTGCGCCGCAGCCGGGGCTCATTCCAGCCCGGACTCACCCCGGGATGGCCCCGTCCGCCCAGATTATCCCGTCTGCTGCAGCAGGAAAAGAGAATTCTGCGGTAACCACCCGATCTCCAGCACAAAGTTATCTTAAAGCTGCATCAGAATTGTTCACTCAGAGAGCTAAGAGCTACTCGCTTTAAGCCTGGCTACACCTGCACTCCTGACTGTCGAGTGGTGTGTCTCAGACACTTCTTTCACACATAAACTTGGCAGAATTACTCATTTGCTATAGTCTGAAGTAAGTTTTATACCTAGACCTCAACTTATGTATTCAAATAAAACAAAACATCCAGTACAAGGAAGAAGTAAAAATACCAGATCCAGAATCAAAAGACAATGAATAATGCCCAAAATTGCACATTCCTTGTTAATTATGACCCACCTTTTAATTTGTAAATGCAACAAACTTCTCTGGCTTGAGCTCTTTCCCTAAAACCTGCCCAGAGAACCCATCCCTAGACCCAGAAATTCCACCCCTGCCCCCCCTTTTTTTTTTTTAAATCATACAATCCATTGAAAAAGTCTGACAGGAAAATTAACCTTTATCTTCTCAGTCTAACCAAAACACACAGTGCTCCCCTCCAGCTCTTTTTTTGAAAGCCACCATGATGGAAAAAAGCCATCAGCAAGCTACCACTGGTTTTGTGCAGTGGAGAGCGTATACAGCAGGAGCAATAGGAATTATCATCACTGCTGGGAAATCAGACTGGAGCAAACTCTTCACTGAAAAAGTTCAGCACAAAGAACCATTTGTTATTGACTTATTTGCTGGTTTTGGCTTAACACTTTGTACAGAGACTTAAATGGCTGCATGATGAAAGGTCCTGGTGCTCCAGAGTGTAATCAGTGACTTCTCAGCAGTCACAGGAGGAAGGACACTGGGTGAAGTTTTCTTCTTAGGTGGTATAGATCACCAGAACCTTGAAGAGCTTCCTATTTATGACTATTTTATAGCTGGTTTTCAGTCCTTGCTAGTAAAGTGTCAACATAGAAATAGGCAACTCTGAGCAACCCAGAACTGCCTCCTAGAAACCTGAACTATACTGATAACATTCGATTTTGAAACCATGACTTTAGAGGTAAGTTTGAACCACTAAAACTTCTGGTAATGTTAATATGAATTTTTGTTTATAGTATTATCTGGGGAAATTTGTCATCATAGTCTCAACTTTTTCCCCTTCATGTAAGTAGGATAAACATGGGAACCTGATAAGTTTTCAAGACAGAATTCCAGGATCACAGCAAGACAGACATCAACTATTACTATCCAAAACAAAATAAAAATCAAGCAAACTATTCCTATACTGAACTAGTGCCCCAATACAAACACGGGCCCATTTCAGAACACTGGCATTTGGGGGAAATATCATTCACTCACTGAACTGTCACTTCATTTAGTGAACTAGAAGATAATTACCCACACAACCCAGTTAAAAGTATTTGCCTTGCCCACTCCAATCTGTGACCCAAGGAGGTTTAGGCTGTGCTAGAGCCTTGGTATAAACAACCTGCCTTGTATGTCAGTAATTAGACAAATAAGGATATTCTTGTTTGGGCTCATCAGCAAAACCCTCCAAGTCTGTTATCTGGAAAAGCTCCTGGCTAGGACAGCACAGTCATTGATATCCTCCAAAAGCAAATCCCCAGCTGAGTGTGTGCCCATCCTGGCCACTTGCAGAGATAACCCAAGAGTTACAGCACAGTCGGAACTCCTTCAGGGCATGTGCACGCAGCAGCCTGTGCTAGAAAAAGCCAAACTCTTCAGCTCAGCGCAAAAACCAACACATACACAAAGCCAGGCTATAAATTAATGCTGCCAGGTGAAAAGAGGGATCAAGGATGTTCAAGCATCTCAGTTACCTGTAAGACATTGCTATCACTCCTGGCCTAAGAGGGACAACCAACTGTTGTCAAAACTCAGGTGAGGAAGGGACCAGTACAGGCCAGGAAAAGAACTGGCTTCAACCAAACCATGCACTTCTGTTTCAGCAAGGTGAGGGCAAAAGTTCACCCCAGCAGTCTCAGACTGTTAATAGCAGCACAACAGACAAATTTCTGTAGGGAAAAGATGAATTTTGTGTTTTAACTTGTAGGTACACCCTTCTTGGCACATAGGTTTCCAGTGCTACCCCGTATGTCTAAAGAGGAGAAAAAAAAAAAAAATAAATTCTCTGTTGAAATCCTGAGATCCAAGGGCAGTCCCAGCACTCCTAAGCAGCCTTTAACTCTCTTCATTTCAAGGCCCAGTAAACAGCACATTTCCTCTGCCAGTTTCCTGCCTTTGCTGTAGCTGCTTTGCACATGCACTTTCCCAGCTGCTTTTGTGATAGAACTCTCTGGGCTTAGACACTGGAACCCTCCCAGCTTTATCCCGGAACAAGGACCAGTGAACAGCCCAGTTCTTTGTCCTGCCCGAGTTACCACCAAGCAGGGTCTGGCTTTAAGGAACTTGTCAGTACAACCAGAAACCAGAGACCTTGGTGCAGGAAAACTCACCCAGTGGTGTGCAGGGAACACAGAACTAACTACTACAGTTACCTGATCCAACCAGAGAGCAGTCAGAGCAGTCAGGCATGAGTTGCAGGGAAGGATTTCAGTCTCCATTCAGTCCTGGCACTGATGTGACTTAAGAAAACAGGTTCTTGTAACACAGCTTTAATTTTCCTCTTTACTTGACAAAATAGGCTTTGTTTTACCTAAACCCAACTAGTGAAAATTTCCTCAGAAGGGTTAAAGAACCTGAACTGAGTGATCTGCACGTGCATTTAAGGCTACCTGCATTATTTAAAATCAACAATTAACAGGGAGTAAACAGAATAAATCTAATGCTGCAAGTAGGCTTTACTCCCAAAACATTGCAAATTGAAGAGAAATTGAAGAGATTCTCTCACAGCAGGATTACTATTCTTACCTACTTCAAAGCTGGATTTTTCTGGACTTGGGAGCAGCACTGAAGATTACAGAGCAAAGCTCCCAACAGAGCAGTCTTTAAGCAGCTTTTGCACCTTTCCAGCTGCTCTGGAGGAATCATACCAAGGACAGTACCTGTATCAAGCAGGTGAGTTGTAAAGATGACACCATTCACAAGCTATGAGACCATACAAACAACTCCAGTGCTGCTGCCTTTTCTTCTTGAAGTGTGTCAATACTGCAGAACTACAGAAGTTTTCCTTTCTGTTTTTGAGCAATACATTTCCAGAAGTGAAAGCTTGAAGATAAAAAAGCTACCACAGCTAGTAAAGCAGCAGCAGCCAAGCCAGCAGGATTAACCATGAGCTGCACAGGGAATTAGTAACACTACAGGCAAGAACCTGTAACAGAAGTTAAAGCAAGGTTATGCGGTGAGAAGAGTCAATGAAACATTAAGTGGGATATTGTCCCTTTACAAACACCAAGTGTACAACATTCCTCATTTTCATCCAGGAGCTTCAAGTCTTAATACACAACTCAGCTTCTGAGTAGCTAAAAAAACCAAAAAGCCCAAACCCACCAAGAATTTCCAACTTGAACTAACTTAAAAATGGCTCCTTTACAGCAATATTGCACAAGTAATAATCGTAGTCCAATTTTTGCTACTGGATAGCAAAAGTTGAATATTCAAGTAATTTATGTACACAAACATGCAAGTTAAAAGGAATAAATGAAATGCTCCACTTTATTAAGAAACCAAAAATACAAAACCGAAGAGTTCAAGGCTTCATGTACTCAAACACTACTGAAAAAAAAAAATCCTAAACTTAAGTTTTGCTGACTAGCAGTACTAATATTGACCAAGATTCATCTCTACAAGGTAGTGTTAAAAGTTGACATTTTCCACCATTTGTGCTGCAATAAGCCAGTTTCAAATTAAGATCTTGGTGCAGTTACAGTAAAGTCTAGATGTTTAAATCACTGTGGCTTTAGTTAATACACCACTGGGTAGGCAAGAGCTTTTTAGCTCAAACCATGCTGTTTTCTAGTTAGTGAACTTGAAGACGCTTAGAATTCGTTTAACCAGCTATAGTTCTACTGCTGTTCCATGCAAAGACACAGCTGAAGTCGCCTAACAGACTTGGATGCCATTTGCTTCTGGCTGCTAAAACACAGAGCTCTGAAGGTAACTGTAGGACACAGTGACAGTGAGGAGTTGAGACTGTATCTAACTGTAGCATCTGCAAGCCGAACTGCAGGCTCTGCTCTCCAGCCACCCTGCTCCACAAACATTCCCATCTGCTGGGAACACTCCTCCTGCCACGCCACGCAAGTGTTCACTGCTGGAGTTCTGCCTGGCAGCTCAGCTTTCCCCAGATGCTTTAGTTCTATGCGCCAACAAAAAAAGGAAAGGTTAACTGTTAGCTCTGGATTAGCAAGAGGAGCATAATATGAGAAGCAGGAAGGAAAACAGAATGAGAAATGCAGTAGTAGACAATCAAGTATTACCCTCGAATGAAGAACAGAAGACACTTTGAACAGTTTTCCTAACAATGCATGAAAGTTCACTTGCTTAGAGATACTTGAAATACAACTTTATTACCTAAACAAAAGAATGGGAATGACAGAAACAAGATTTTCCACTTAACACTCTGATGTGACTGCAGCAGTCTTATATTTGAAACTCAAAAGGGGAAGTAATTGCAGTCCAAAAAACAGCTAAATATGCAGGTCCAAAATATGAAGGTTTTTGTTTTGGTTTTTTTTTTTTCCATTTTGTTTTGTTTGTTTTTTTTTTTTAAACTGCCACATTCACTCCGAAGCCCATTCATCTCTTTCAGCATCCCAAAGATTAAGCACATGTTCTGCTCAGCTAGATAATAAAGTGGCAAACACGCTGCACCACTGACATCACAGGACAGTTGCCTATAAAACTAGACTTCTGACGCTGGGCTCCAGCTTCATCCCTCACAGGTCATCATCTTCATCTGGCAGTGCAGTGGTCTGAGCAATCTGGAACAAAGGAATTTACACTTAGGAACTGTTCTTCAGCTACTTGTGCCAGGAGTCTGACACCAGTTACCAGGAAGTTGTCTGCCCTCTGTGCCCTCTGCCACTGACCTGTAAGTCCTGCTCATACTGTGCTGCCAGTGCTGGGTCCATAACAACTTCAGGAGGTGCGAGCGCAGGCATGGCAACAAACTCCAAGTTAGGATCTCCAATTAGCTTTCTAGCAAGCCACAGGAAAGGCTTCTCAAAGTTGTAGTTACTCTTAGCTGAAATGTCGTAATACTGAAAAAGGTACATATTAGACATTCTTTTTAAAACCCTTTAATATTTAGGACATACCAAGACTAATACACGATCAACTCTTTTACCTTACTTTTTTTTGGACTGCATGGCTTTTGTTTGCATTTTCATAAGCAGTTACGATTTAAGTGTCTAGAAACAAACAGTTTCAGGCAGAAACTATGAACTGAAAGGCATCAATCATCAAGGATGAAACTTTCGTGAGGCAATAGTGCATCTACCTTTCTCCTGTGACATGATCTACTGCAGTCTCAATCCTGTCATCAGATGAGATTCTGAGCAGTTAAAGCCAAATGCACAGAAGCTCTTTAAGAACTTATCACAGCTTCTGCTCCAAGCCAGTGATGATCATCCTTAACATCATCACTTCCCCCTCCCCTGAATTTTGGCTGGAAAAGCCAACAGCTGTGAAGCTGCCTATAATGACAGAGGCAGAGCACAATTACTGTCCAAAACACAACTCCACTCAACAGACCCCACCAACTGGATTCCTACTGACTTACCTGGAGATTCTTCTTCCTATGGAAGACAATGGATTTTGCCTTGACTTTTCTGTCCTTAATATCCACTTTGTTGCCACACAACACTATGGGGATATTTTCACATACTCGTACCAGATCTCTATGCCAATTAGGTACATTCTTGTAAGTAACTCTTGATGTTACATCAAACATTATGATGGCACACTGAGCTGCAAGAGAAGGGAAGTCAAGTTACACCAGGAGTAACCACCTGCTTACAAGACAGGATAGAGAAGAGGAACCCAGAGATATCCCACATTAGGGTTAAGCATCTGCATTAACTTTGCCCTTTCAGCATCACAGTTCTGACAGCTCCTGTTCTGTTAACAAGTTCAATGCACAAGTCCACAGAACCTGGCCCATGACTGGGTCACCTCACATCTGTGCTGCCTCATCTCAGACCAGCTGGTTTTACCAATTCAGCTGTATCACTGAGGAACATGGTGTTACATCCTATGAGAATATACAGGATTATAGAAGCCAACTTGCATTTGCCCAAATATTTGACAGAAATCAGTTAACACCAGTTTAACTCATATCACGCTAATGAGGCTTTGAGGATCACATCTCAGGACGCCCTTGTCCAGAGCAGTTTCTCAAAGAACCCAATAATACTTTACAAAAATAAGATATAATAAAGATATGCGGGTGAGTGAAGTAACACAGGACACCTCTTCGCCAAGCAGCAGTAAGGAACTCTATCTGCACTTTTTCAGAAAGACAAGTAGACTCTGGCATGGAGATGTCCAACTTCCTCACTGCATCAAAAATCTTAAAAGAGTGTCTTCCAAGCCCTTGGCCTGAGCACAGCAACACAGACAAAAATCTGCACTTACTGAAGCACACACATTCTGCCCCCCCACCCTTAGCCACCAAATTTCACCAGCAGTATCTGGTCATTAAAGGTGCACCACTTTCACTAATACCAAAGCCCACAGTAACCCACTGAAACACAATCTTGGCATGTTCCCATATTAGCACAAGTTGTCTAGCAAAGGACACTATCCTACCTACATGAAGAGTTTGAAGGCTTCTAAGCCAGCTCATCAGTGCAGCCACACTTACAGCTTCCAGTGTGGCCAACGAGAGCAGAATAAAGGACTGAAGTTGAAGAGCCACAGAACTGTTCCCCGCCCCCAACATCTTACCTTGGATGTAATACCCATCACGCAGGCCACCAAACTTCTCCTGGCCAGCTGTGTCCCATACATTAAATTTAATAGGGCCTCTGTTAGTATGGAACACCAGAGGATGAACTTCAACACCCAGTGTTGCTGCAGAAATAACAAAAAGCAATGCATTTAGCAAGTCATGGATTGCACATCCATTTGTAAGGTATTGGAGCTCAAATGCTTTTTCAGACATACCTACATACTTCTTTTCAAATTCACCAGTCAAGTGACGCTTTACAAATGTTGTTTTGCCAGTGCCACCATCACCAACCAGAACAAGCTGTGGACAGACAAAGGAAAAGAGTCAGAGAAATGCATCTTTAGGTATTTATCAGCTATTCTAGCGCAGATACTATTTATTACTACAAACAGCTTAGCTCCTACAAGGTGCTGTAAACAAAAGACAGAACTCCCCATGAAGCAACTCCCTGTGCTAGGAACCAATTTGTTAAGCCCATCATGCTTTAACTCTGGTTAGTCTTATTCAGTCCTTGTAGGTAAAAATTACAATGCACTGTGAATATGGTTCTACTGAACTACTACAAGAGACTGAATGAAGAATATTTAGGGCTTTCAACCTGAATGTGACCAGATTTGGAGAGGAAATGATTAAAACATCCACTGGAGAAAACCATTGTTATCTTAGAATTAAAAAAGCCCAACAAAACCAAAAACCCACCAACATTTGCACCATGAACTGGGATACGCTAGCCAAGCATTGCAGGAAACCCAAGTAACAAACATCAAGAAGCAGTCTTCAGGACTTCTGGCTGTTAAGATAACAAAAAAAACACCACCAACCCACCAGCCACACAAAGCACCAGAAAATTCTCTTCTGAAACATTTCAACAATTAGCACATAACAGAAAGCAGGCTATTCTAATTCACTCTCAGCACTTTTTACAGTGAACTTCAGTTCTCAAATTTAAAAATCATTCTGTAGGAAAAGATCCACTAACATTTATTACACTAAACTACAAATAAAACAGATTAACAGAGTTTAACAGACTCTTTTTGTGCAAGCTGTATGCAATACTACAATAAATTGCCCCATTAAGGAAAGACCAGCACGCCAAAACCAAACCCACCATCCACGTCGGCACTCGGGAGTCTCTCCTACTACTTTTCCAGTGAAGGGGAAAAAAAAAAAAATCCCAAACCCAACCTGCGAACCACTCCCTTACCTTAAACTGCACTTGGGGCTCTCCTTGGGCGGCCATGCTGGGTCTGCGGGGGAAATGGCAGCGTGTGAGGAGCGCGGGGAGCGGCCGCGGCCCCGCCGGAAGGGGCCGTTTCCCCTCGCGGGCGCGCTCCGCTCCGCGTGCTCCGGCCCAGCCGCGTGCGGCGGCACAGCGCGCGCTAATGGCGGCGGCGGCGGCGCCTCCGCCCGCCCCCGGCCCCCCGCGCCTTTCGGGCTCCGCCGCGGCAAGGCCGAGCCGCGGCCTCCGTCGGGCGACTGAGCCACGGCCGACCCCGGCTCCTCACGCTGCGGAGAGTCCTCCCGGCCCACCCAGAACCGGCATCCCGCCGCTCAATGGGAGCTGCTGCCCGATCGGGAGAGGCCGCGGCGAGTCCTGCGGGACTCCCGAGCGGGGCCCGCCCCGGCCGGGCCTCCCCCACGCACCGGGCCGGGCGCGCTCCCCGCCATGAGCCACCATGACTGAGCAGCGCCGCCTCCCCCCACCGGCTCGGGCCGCGGGAACCCCGCTCGCTACCCCTCACATCCCACCCGCCCTTCCATCGCGGACGGAGCCGTGCACGGCCCCAGCCCTTCCACCGCCCCGCTCCCGGGGGCGAAAAACCGCCACGCGCCTCGGGTCCCGCAGCCGCAACCCTCCCTCAGGCGCAGCCTCCCCGCCACCCAGCCCATCCCATCCCAGCCGCGAGCTAACGGTGACCGCCACCCCCGCCGGTGGCGCTTTTCAGAGCGGCCACGCGTGCCCCGATCGCGACGGGGGCGCGGAGCAGCAGAGCCCCGGGCCGGTACCTCTCCCGAGGCGTCTCCCCGCGTCGCTCGCTCCGTACCCGGCTCAGGGAAAATGGCGGAAGCGCCGTTCAAATACCCGGACAGCGACGCCGCGCGGCCGCGGGCGGGGGCGGGGCCGCGCGTCACGTGGTGCAAGCGCGCGGGAGGCCGGCGGGAGGCGGGGAAGGGCCCCCCCCGCTGCCGGCCCTGAGGGAGCGCGGCGGGCGCGGAGCGGGCGGCACCGGGCTGGGCTGGGCCGGGCCCTGTGAGCCCGTCCGGCACGACCGCCCGCCCAGCACGGCCACCGACGCCACGAAACCGCATCACCCAGCGCCACATCCTCGTAAACAGTTCAGGGATAGTGAGTCCATCGCCTCGCTGGCATCCTGACCACCTGAACGGCGAAAACGTTTTGTCAGGTATCTGGCTCTCTCCTTGAAGCCCTTCCCTCGGCGAAAAGGACAGGCCCCACCTCACTACGTCCTTCTGTCAGGGAGCTGTGGGGAGCATGAGGTGCCCCCTGAGCCTCCTTGAGACTCAGTGCTCTCAGTTCCCTCAGTCTCTCCTTGTAGGACGCGTTTTCCACACCTTTCATGGCCTCGTTGGCCTTTGCTGGACACGCTCCAGCACCTCCACGGCCCTTCTACAGTGAGGGGCCCAGAACCGAACGCAGCCCTCGGGCACGTCTCTCGAGGTGGCACATGGTCACCGAACGGGCCGGGCAGCTCCGCCCGGGATGCAGGCCGGGTGACAAGGAGCAGCTCCTCGGTGGGGTGGGCAGGAGCGGTCACTCTCGAGGTGTCCTGGTGTGGGTGACACAGCCCCTGTGCCAGGCTGAGCTGCTCAGGGAAGCCGGCAGCCTCCCTGTTGCATCACTAAAATCGCATGAGATGCTGTTTCAGTCAGCTGATGATGCTCTCGCCACAGACAAAGTGAAAAAACGGCACGTAGTTACTTGGAAAAAGTGTTCAACTGCCTCGAGCGTGATTGAATAAAGAGGTTTTTACCAGCAGGACGGTTTAATTGAACAACTTTCAGGTAAAATGGGCTGTGGTCAAAGGGGCTTTCCTTAAATGTGCCTCATGACCATGATTTTCCATTCTTCATACACACTGACCCACATTCACTAGAGAGTGAAGTAACGAAAGCAAAAGTTGTTTTGTAAGCCTTGGATTTAGAATAGTTCTCTAAGATCTCAAAACTCTGTCCAAGCATCAGTGGAAAAAGGTTGTTTGAAAACTGACTTTCAAAGAACGTTAAGAGTTTTGCATATGTCTATAAATACCAAGGTCATGGGTTCACACTGATTTTTAAGGCCTCTGGTATTTTTTTTAATCCAGCACACTTAAATTACTTTTACTATCTTTGTTGCTGCCCCCCTCCCCCCTCCCCCACCAAATCTAGAATAAATAAATGATACGTTTTTTACATATCTCTGAATGAATTGACAAGGAAAATATTTCATGGCAGGTGATATATAAAAACATAGTTTATTTCTTGTTAATTTCCTACTGACGTAGACAAAAAACATACACAAAGTTTTACAAGAGCGACTGTAATTTTTGCATATTTGATAGTGTAATGCCAATCCAAGTATTGCGTAAGATTTTCTTGGAAAAATCACTGGCATGTTGAATTTGCCTTCCCTTTTTGGGATGAGTTGGGTTTGTGTGGTTTTTAGCATTTTTGCTGAGTGCCTCTAGGTGTCAGGATTATTTTTTCAGAATACGCAACTCGTCTAAAATTTTTCTCAGCACAATGCCGTCCTGATAAAACCCTTGTGAATTCCACCTCTCCTTTTGACAAATAGGAATGCCTTTATAAATAGGAGCCCATAAAACCACATCAGTGGAGTTTGGCAGTTTTCAAGAATATAAACACGGGGGGAAAAGCAATATGTAACTGTGTATGTAATACTCACTGTGCTTTAGTAATTTCTTAATATTGTAACAAATTTATTAGTAAACTATGTTTTCCCTGCAAGCCATCTAACACTTCACTTTGGAATAATTTAAAATTCCATTACCATAGCATTTGAGCTCCTGACAAACGCTTATTTCATCGTTACAAAGATAAATTACTGTGGAAACTAGTTTTTATCATCTGTTTTATCACCACGTATGTGTTCAGCTCAGAGGATGCACAAAACATCTGCTCCAGATAACCCCATTCAGCAAAAGCAGCAAAACACTTCAGCAGCATTAGATCACTGCCAGAAAGATTAGAGTGCATGATTTCCATAGGTAATCACCAGAATAATTACTTTTAAAAGGCCTTTACATTTCCTGTATGTTAACTCGGGTCAACTGTGAACAAACTTGGCGACTCTCTGACACAGGTAAACATACAAAATAAAAGGCAGCAGGTACAAAGTGTTTGGAGATGCAGATGAGTGGTACAAAGAGTACTGGGGATAGACAGCCACACATCTGGACAGCACACTTGAACCCCACCCGGGACAGCATCCCACTGGGCCCTCTGCCACTGATTATGACCCTCTGGGATCTGCTGTTAAGCCAGTCCTCAATCCACCTCACTGTTCCCGCACCCAGCCCACACTGCCTCAGTTTGCCTATGATCGAACTGCATCAATTAAAGGTAATTAATTGACTCTAGTCTGAATCAGTACTTTTTAACAAGCACCCAAGAACACAAACCCACGGGAGATTTTCCTATGCCTTCCATAGTCTGTACACGCTCTCTCTCCTACAAACTCTCAGGCCTTTAAGACTAAGCTGTACCACTAAAAAATAACCAGATCACACCTTTTTACAACTCTTTCTCTCATTATAATCTCCCACAATCGCGTTATAAGTCCTCGTGGGGATCCCTCGTGGGATGGGAATTCCCTGGTACGCCCCTGCAGTACCGCTCAGACACCTGAAGTCTCCCGCACCGAGGATTTCTCTCTGCGGTCGCGCCCCTCGCACGCATTCACAGAGTCCCAGGGAGCAGCGCGGGGTGGCAGAGGGACCTCTGGAGACCGTGCGCTCCAACGGCCCCGCCAAGGCACGGTCACCTGCGCCAGGCGGGGTCTGGATGTGTCCAGTGCCACACCGGCCGTGCCCCAGCCGCCC